>NC_136999.1:49149366-49239366 GCF_032717465.1 Coenobita brevimanus | reverse complement strand
TAATCCCTCCAATATCCGGATGCCCATTTTCCGGACATCCCCAATAACCAGACATTTTCGTCCCAGGATCCGATATTCCCAAAATGGGCCAAAAACCACAACAAGTTCGAAAAAATCTGACTTTTTCCCACCCGTTATTTGAAGCTGGCGTACGCGGCGCAGGCAAGCTGTGTTTTGGTGAGTTGTTCCACCGACGTCTGCTACAGCGCCCCTGAATCCTCCCCACTTACCACCCGTCTCTTGTTGTGTGTGCACGCTCATCGTCATGGCTGCCCACGTGCTCGCTTTTGTGGTGGTGCCTTACCTGCTGCAGGCTCTCCTGCTGCTCTCGTGCCTCTCCTTCATGTGTGTGATGATGGCCCCGCTGCCTGAGAAGAGGAAGAGAGTGGTTTTGACTGGAGAAGAAGAGGGAGATATTGAACATGGTGGATGTGGGATGGTCTACCTCACGTATCCTCCATGAATTCAACCTGGCCCTGTCTTTGTTTGATATCAAGAGATCCTGCGACAAGCTCATGCAGTACACGGCTGACTTCTCATTGAAAAGCAAACGCAACGTGGAGAGGAAGGTGATATATACTCCCAAGTATGCAGAAGTTGACCGCTCTACGTTGATTTGGTATCAACAGCAACATGCTGCTGGTGTGATTGTGCATGGCACGGAGCTGAAGGCTGCTGCTGAGAAGTTCGCAAGGCTTCACAACGCCCTAGACTTCAAGGCATCCGAAGCTTGGCTCTTCGCATTCAAGTTACAACATAGCCTTACCAACCGTAAGTCTCATGGCGAAGCTTTGGACACCAACGAGGATGGAGTTGACGAGTTTCAGCACAAGGTGAAGGGCTTGATCGACAAGGAGGGCCTAGCTCTCGGTCAAGTCTACAACGCTGATGAAACTGGCTTATTCTATCGCTCTTTGCCTACGAACACTCTAGCCGAGGAGAAGGGGGACGCGTGTACCTGGCCGCAAGCTCTGCAAGCAACGGATATCTGCTTTGTGTTGTGCCAATGCTAATGGCATGCACCGGCTCAAGCCCGTTATTATTGGACGTGCAAAGCAGCCTGGGTGTCTTCGTGGGGTGATGGATGTCCTTCCTGTCATCTGGTACCATTCCTTGAAGGCATGGTTCACAGCCCAGATCTTCAAAGACTGGTTCCACCGCCATTTCGTCAAGGAGGTCATCCATTACCACACGGAGAATCTGGGAATCCCACGTGACCAGGTAAAGGCCCTCCTTCTCCTCGACAATGCACCTGCCCACCCGTGCAACAAGGAGTTGGTGGCTGAGAATGGGCGCATTAGGTGCATGTTTCTGCCACCTAATACTACTGTTCTCATCCAACCAATGGACCAAGGAGTGATCATGGCAACGAAGAGGCTGTACCGGTGGAAGTTCCTGGATGAGGTGATAGTTGTCTTTGAGGACGAGGACGAGCGCAGGGAGGGATGGGACATGCGAGGCCAGCGGACTTTGGAAAACATTCGCTACTACAACATCAAGTCTGCCATCTACAACTGGGCCAGTGTATGGAAGGAAATCCCTGTCAAGACTCTAGAAAATGGTTGGTCTCGTCTGCTTCTCGGAACGGATGTGGAGCAAGATTTCCTATGGTTTGACATGGATGACTTCCATGCACATCTACGTGTGCATGGCAATGATGATGTGGACAAAGTGCGTGAGTGGTTGGATGACGATGAGGGCGATCCTGGGTATCAGACCATGTCTGATATTGAGATCGCATCTTCAGCTGCAGGTGTCAGTACCAAGCTTGAAGATTTCGATGAGGACGGTGATGATGATGCGGACTCCTCTTAGTGTGACACTACTCCAGCCATCCCCAAGCTGAACGCACTCCGGGAACACCTAGAGTTTGTTCTGGACTACGTGGAGCACCAGGACTGCAACAGGGAGATGGGGCCCTTGGGACTTGTGGAGGAAGTGCGCACTTTCAGGCAGCACATCATTAATCATCAAAATCATCGTTCCTTGCGTCAATCAACGAATGACAGCTTTTTCAGGCCCGTGACCCCCGCTGTGCCCAGCCCTGGCCCCAGTCCATTGCCTCCCCAAGACATGCCCTCATGCTCCAAGCCACAGCCCAGCACATCAGGCACGGTGGAGTCACCACTTGACGTGAGTTTACGCCTCTCTTCAGAGTTGTCTGCAGTGGGTACGCCATCACCACGACCCAGCGACGCACCCCTAGGTCACCTGCATGTGCTATTCTCAGACTCTGACAGTGATTAGACGCCAAGAACTTCTCCACTGGACCACACGGAAATTTACAGTGTTGTGCAGTGAAAAAAACAGTGCATAGTGTTAAGGATTTAGAGTTGTGAGTGAAAAGACAAAAATTTTATGGACTGTAAATGTATCGTAAATTAACTTGAGTGTGTCTAGAAAATGGTTTCAAGAGTGGAAAGACTTAAAGTGCATAGTGCAACACTTATTTCATTAAGGTACAATGGAGCGCAAGTAGGACAAGAGTGCGCAGTGTTAAGAGAATGGAATTCTGAGTGCAAATGACTAAGTTCTGTGCAAGACTTCATGAACAGTGTACTGCAAGTGCTTCAGGAACTCCTTCTTACTGTCTGAGTCTGAGTGGAGGTGGGTTATTCATGGGGATGGCCAGGGACTTGCTGTAAGCACCCAGAATGTTTCATATTGTACTGTACTGTTTTTTCCATACTTACCTCTAACACCTCATTTCACTCTTTTATGTCCCTTATTGGTGTAAATAGTGTCTTAGGTGCTATGCATGTGCAGTAGGGAGGTGTTTTTCTGAGTTAGGCTAGGTTAGGGTCCATAACTACCAGTCCAGGAGCCAGGGACTTGTAAGTACCCAGAATGTTTAATATTGTATAAACCTACCTCAAAAACCTCATTTTATGGTTCTTTTGCATTTATTTCAGTCTTTTATGTCCCTTATTGGTGTGATTTGGGTCTTAAATAGGTGCTATGCATGTCCAGAGAGAGTTGTATAGGTGTTTTTCTGAGTTAGGGTCCATAAGTACAAGTCCAGAAGGCTGGGGCCCAATATCTGGACGGGATCAGTATCCAGACATGCCGTTGGCTCTATTACATCGGATATTGGAGGGACTACTGTATATATATATATATATATATATATATATATATATATATTTCTCCCATCATTCCTGTCACTTCTTATTGCTTTTCTTTCCTTTATAGGTGGCTTTACATTGGGTGACAAGCCAAATGGTTTCATGTAAGCCAAGAGACCATTTACAATGCTGGGTGGTAACCATATAACCAAATTATACGTGCTCCCTACGTGTCAGCAAGTGGGTTGGTGGAGGGTTAGTGCCCCTCCCCGTAAAACAAATAACTCAAAGTCAAATGGTCACCCCTTACGGGATTATGGCGTCTGGCAAAATATATATATATATATATATATATATATATATATATATATATATATATATATATATATATATATATATATATATATTGTCAGTGATGTAGTTACCCCAGTAGCGAATGGATGAAATAGAAGATGAGAACATAATGTAGGGAGAGACAGGAGAGCTATTAAGAACATTAAATAATTTTTCTTATCAGTTTTGCTGACTATAAGGGTAACCCTAGACCTCAGCTGTGTTTACCTAGTGGTGAACTTTTGCCTTCTGGGCAGATAAAGAAAGCTGTTTTCCCAGAAATTACGCAGATGACCCATTTGTCCTTGACCATAAGTGGGTTTGACACATATTGTGAGAGGGGCAGAATGAGAGTATTTGCGAATAGACAGACGTCTGACAAAGTTTGCTTGGCAGCTCACAAATGGTTATGTGTGAGTTATGTAAGGCTCCCATTTGTAGCATTTGTTTGTGAATGGCTGGAGATTGCACTTAAGACAGCCTAGTGGCTAGTTAGCCGAGAGAGTCAGAGTAAGTCTACTTTATAAGCTCGGGAACAATGTGACAGAGACACATTTTCATACTTTTTGTCACTTATTTCATGTTACACTTTTGTCACATTTAGTTACACTTTCCCTCATATTTTCTCACATTACTCAATACGTGACTTTGATTACAAAACACACTGTTTGTGCACCATTTCCCATTTTTGATTCACTTCTCCAATTTACACTAGTGTGTGAATTATAGCTGGATTACATCATTGAGTTCTTGTAATTCCCCGAGCTCTGTGAGTACGTAGCCTCCACTGATTGCAATCTGGTTAGGTAAGAAATAACTCCCTTTTTATTTGTATTCTGAGGCCTATGTGAATTTCCCTTTGTAAAACGACTCCTGGTTTCTTCTTTGGTGTGTGTATGTTATAGTGTAGTGTAAAGTTTGTTTTCTTGTGAGCTTTACCTTACCCCTTTTGGTGATTAAGTACAGGTTAAGAATGCACTGTAATACATACCCCCATAACAATTTGGCGACCTCACCAGGATAGCTCTTTGACATAATATTGACAGCCTTGGCCACATGCTGTACACAGTGCTTACTCCTACCTACTTAAATATAATCAGTAATCATGGCCCTAGTGAGTGATACTGATGTGAAAGAATTTTTGGATTCTAACCCTTCCCCAGCCAGAGTGAAAACACTCACAAAACGCGAGCTCATATTGCTTGCCCAGGCCTTACAGTTGAGATTTTCTGTCTCAATCACTAAGACTAAGTTATTTGATTTTATGCTGGACACCATGTTTGAGCAAAGTGAGTCCTCAATAGTTAGTTCTGAGCCACCTGATACTGCACAAGGTGTTGACCCTGAGCCTTTGGCATCGGAGATACCTGGCCCCAGTGGTTTTTCTGCTCATGATACTCGTGATGATGTGCAACTTGAGTTAGCCAGAATTAAGCTGAGAGAACTTGAAGTGCAAGCAAAAATGAGAGAAATAGAATTACAAGCTCAAATGAGACAAAAGGAAATGGATCATGAATTCATTCAGAAGCACCCTGATAGTTACTTGGAGCTAGTAGTTCATCTGCCAGGGAACCTTTTTATGTTGTTCGGAATATAAAGCTAGTACCTCCCTTTATTGAGCAAGATGTCTCTTTCCGTATGTTTAAAAGGGTAGCATGTCATCTTTCTTGGCCAAAAGACTCTTGGACAGTACTGCTTCAGAGTGTTCTGAAAGAAAAGGCTCAAGAGGCTTATATTTCTATATCAGTTGATCAAAGTGCTAATTATGATTGTTTAAAAGAGGCCATTCTCAAAGCACCTGAACTCGTGCCAGAGGCATATAGGCTTATATTTAGAGCTACCTTTAAGCAGAAAGATTAGACTCATATGGAATATGTTAGAGTACTCACAGACTTATTTGATCAATGGTAGCATTCTGAGAAATTTGATTTCTTTAAACTGAGGGAATTAATGATCTTGAAGAACTTGTCTGGTAACATAGATAGGGATGTTGCTACACACCTAGTAGAGAAAGATTTAGATAACTTAGCTGAGGCTGCTGTTGTAGCAGATAATTATAGTACAATTCATAAGCATGAACGTAAGCCTAGGTCATTTGTTAAGGATAGGAGAGTGAACTAACCAGCTTTTGTGAACCCTTCTTCTGGTAAAGGCTAGATAACGTCAAGTGACACCAATGGGAACACTGCAACCCCAGAGCATGTTAGTTCCAAAAAAGTGAGTTCAGTGTTGCCAGAGGGTCAAGAAAATGTGTCAGATATTACCAGTATAACCAGAAAATGGGGCACTTGGATGATTGGTGCTGGAATAAACGAAGTTAAAGTTCCAATGGGAAACCTATTACTTTGGTAAACTCTTAGGGATCTTTTGACACTAACAGAGAGCAGCCACCCACAGATATTGTTAGCAGTAGTCAGACAAAATCCCCGCAGGTGCATATTGTTCATAAGGCCAGAGTGGAGCTGTCAGTGGTTGATAGACAGACTCCTGTAGAGCCACTGTTAGACACTAGTAAGGCTGGAGCAGTGCAGCCGTCAGGATCAGATGAGAGTGGTAATAAGACTCCATCAGAGTGTCCTCCCCCAAGCAGTACACAAAGTGACTCCTCCCCAGATCATTTATTTGCTAACTTCATATCTAAGGGGTTAGTTTCACTTGATGGAAAAGGTGGTAAGGAAGTCACTATACTTAGACACACAGGAGCTTCACAGTCACTATGTTGAAGGAGCTTGTTAATGTAGATGACCACAATGAATATGTCTTATTGCAGGGAATAGCTGAATTTGTATCTGATCCCCTACTTGAGGTGAAGCCCCAGTCAGAGTTAGTTACTGGTTCAGTGTGAGTGGGTGTTGTTGACCAGCTACCTGTACAAGGGGTCATTTTCCTTTTGGGTAATGACTTGGCAGGAGGACAGGTGAGTGCTGGTCCCTGCATCTCAAAAACTCCCCTGAGTGAGGATAGGACTAATGACTGGGAAGTTGTATGTCCTAAATTATTTCCTGCCTGTGCTGTAACTAGAGCTATGATGGCGAAAGACAGCCATGAGAATGTTGACAGTAATGGCACTGGCAATGCCTATGATGCTATTAGGCTTGGTGATACCTTTTTCACCCAGTTAAATGACTCAGAGTTTGATGATTCTCCCCAGAGAGATGTAAGAACAAAGTTAGCTGATATTCAAAGATCTGATCCAGAAGTTGCCACTTTAATTGACTCAGCAGTTGGGGAAGATGAATGTGAGTCTGAATTGACAGAATCTTATTACTTAAGGCCAAACAACGTGTTAATGAGGAGATGGAGACCTCCTAGTGTTGCTCATGATAACGAGTGGGAGACTGTACATCAGGTGTGGTTCCAAGACCCTATAGGCGAAAAATTATGTCCATTGTTCATGACTCTTCTTTAGCAGGTCACTTAGGGGTCAGAAAGACTCACTTCCCCATCTGGCAGCATTTTTACTGGCCTGGAATCCGTCAAAACATCTCCCGGTTCTGTAGGTCATGTCACACCTGTCAGCTAGTCGATACGGTCAATAAACCCATCCCTGCGGCTTCTCTGATTCCTATACCTGTGTTTGAAGCCCCATTCACTAGAGTCCATGTGGACATTGTTGGTCCTTTGCCTAAATCCTCCTCAGGCCACCAGTACATCCTCACAGTGTTAGAGATGGCCAATAGATATCCCAAAGCAATTCCCTTGAGAAATATTTCAGCTAAACTGGTTGTAAAAGAGATGCTGACCTTCTTTACCCATTTTGGTCTTCCTGTGGAAGTTTAGTCAGATCAAGGCAGTAATTTAATTCCAAACTGTTCAGACAAACCCTTAAGGAGTTAGGAATGTCCCAGATCACTTCCTCAGCATATCATCCTCAGAGTCAGGGTGCATTAGAGAGGTATCAATAAACTTTGAAGAGTATGCCCAAAAACTTGTGTAGTGATGAAAAGGAATGGGACAAGTGTTTGCCTTTCCTTCTTTTTGCAACCAGAGAGGCACTGAGTGAGTCCACGGGCTACTCCCCATTTCAGTTTCTCTTTGACCATGAAGGAAGAGGTCCTCTTGAACTCCTGGATGATGACCAAAATAACTTGCTGGACTATGTGTCAAAATTTAAAGAAAAACTGGCCCATAGCATGGAAGTAACCAGGGCACACTTGGAGTCATCTCAGGAGTAGATGAAGAGATGGTATGACTACTCTAAGACAGGTACAGAGTGTTTCACCCAGGCGATCAAGTTCTTGTCTTGCTTCCCACTCATGGTCAGCCTCTGCAGACAAGTTTTGCAGGCCCTTATGTAGTAGAGAAGAGAGTAGGTGAAGTCAGTTATGTCATCTTAACCCCAGACCAGAGGAAGGAATGAAGATTGTACCATGTAAATATGTTAAAGGAGTACCACAGACGAGATGTAGACCCCCCTAATGCTGCATGCGTGGTGTCGGCTGTTGAGTTGGCAAAGGATGAGGGCAGCCCTTTGACTTTGGACCAGACGACTAGTTGAAGAGAAAACCAGGATGCTTGGGGCACATTGACTAATAAACTCTCCCATCTGACTGCAGAGCAGTGTGCCAAACTTGTTGCCCTTCTCAGGAAGTTCCCTGATGTCTTCCAGGACACCCCAGGACGGACGAAAGTGGTGCAGCACGATGTGGATGTCGGAGATGCCAGCCCTGTAAAGCAGTCCCCCTACCAGGCTAGTCCTCAGAAACAGACCATCATCCAAGAGGAACTGAATTACATGCATGTTGCAGCAGGGCTTTATCGAGTGTTGTCAAAGTGAGTGGTGCTACCCGGTCATAGAAGTTCCAAAACCGGATGGGTCACATCACTTTTGCATTGATTATTGTAAAGTCAACTCCCATACCAAGACTGACACCTACCCACTTCCTAGAGTAGATGATTGTGTGGACACGACAGGCAGTGCTAAGTTTATTACAAATTAGATTTGATGCAGGGATATTGGCAAGTCTCACTCACAGAAAGGGCCCAAGAAATTTCCTGTTTTGTGGTCAATGGCAATATGTAAGGTCATGCCCTATGGTATGAAGAATGCACCTGCCAGCCTCCAAAGGCTGATGAATGATCTCACCAAGGATGTTTAAGGTTGTAAGACGTACATTGATGATGTTATATTTAGCAACACCTTTGAATAGCACTTGGGCCAACTAGATGGTTTGCTGCAGAGAATTTAGTGCTTAATTAAACTAAATGTGATTTTGTCCGGGCTCTAGTGCAGTACCTAGGTTATGTGGTTGGTTTAGGCCAAGTGAGTCCACATGATGTTAAAGTTCAGGCCATAGTCAATTCCTCCCAACCCCAAAATAAGATAGAGTTGCAACGATTCTCCGGTATGATAGGGTACTACAGATGTATTGCCCTGAAATTCTTTGATCTTGTAGCTTCCCTCACTGATTTGTTAAGACAAGGAGTCAAGTATGAGTGGAAGCCAGAATGTGAGGATGCCTATTCTAAAGTCAAAGCCATTCTGTCAAGTCCCCCAGTGTTTCAGGCTGCAACTTTTGATAAATCCTTTAAATTAGCTGTTGATGCCAGTGGCCCAGGGGCTGGTGCAATTTTTGCTTCAGAAAAATGATCAAGGCTTTTAGATGCTTGTGGGCAATTTTAATAAAAAAATTCAATGAAGCCCAGAAAATTTTTCAACTATTGAGAAAAGACTCCCTGCAGTCATACTTGCCCTTCAACACTGCTCTTCGTATGTTGGTCTAGGGCAGCGTTTCTTAACCTGGAGTGCTAGCACCCGCAAGGGTGCTGAAATCAATTTTAGGGGGTGCTGGAAGATGCTGCATCATTATTTTTTTTTTCTTATTTGTTTTGCTGTGTATTGGCATCCTTGATTTTTTTTTTTTTTTTTTGAGAAAGTATAAAACAAACTTTTAGGCAGTAGCTTACTTCACTTTATTTTAACCCTGCAGTAATGTAGCAACTGTAGTCCCAGTAAATAGATGTAAAGGGGTGCTGGTTGGACTTAGACCTTATTGCCGGGGATACTGAGGTCGGAAAAGGTTAAGAAACACTGGTCTAGGGTCAGGTGAGGTGGTAGTGTACACTGATCACCACCCTCTGAAGTTTTTGTCCCGATTTAACCCCTTAATCGCGGGGCGTCACTTTCGTGATGCTTGGGAGCATGGGATCATACCGCGGGGCGACACTTTTGTGATTCTGTGTAATTTTGAATTCGCCCGGGCTTTCAAGTGGTGCCTTGTATCATCTATCAGTACTGCCAATGTCCAACACTAGTCAGCACTCCTAATCTCATCTGTACTCCCATCCATTGTTGACAATTTAGCCATTTCTCTCCGTTCTTGACTCCCCTCCCTACCTCCCCTCCATTACCCTATCCTCTCGCCTGCCCAGCCGTGCTGCACTAAGTAAATCTTCCCTGGAATTTTTCACTGATTTCATCCATTGAAATAAGCCCTATGCCCTATTCTTATACCAAATAGTATATACAAGAAAGAAATAAGGTAAGTGAGAGTGCCATACACCTAGAATTGGCTAATTATCACCTGACAACACCTCACGTGCACTCGTTCGCTAATTTTCGCTGTTTATTTCCCCTTGAAATATGCCGTATAATCTATTTTCGTAATAAAAATATATATAAGAAAGGAAGGGAGAAGCCTAAGTGATACATTCACCTGGAACTACTTAATTATTGCAGGCCACCACACTGTACTCTACGCTAAGTAAATCTTCCCTGGAATTTTCCACTGATTTCATCCATTGAAATAATCCCCTATGCCCTATTCTTGTACCAAATAATATATACAAAAAATAAATAAGGTAAGTGATAGTGCCATACACCTGGAATTGGCTAATTATAACCTGACCACCTCATGTGCACTTGTTCGCTAATTTTCGCTGTTTATTTCCCCTTGAAATATGCCGTATAATATATTTTCGTAATAAATATACATATAAGGAGGGAAGGGAGAAGCCTAAGTGATATTTACATTCACCTGGAACTACCTAATTTATTATGTATTGTCTTGGTTTCCTGCCAATCAAATCATTGCTATATATTAGCAGGTCTCATAGGGCTGAAGTTGGTAGTATTGCACCTACCCTAGCCAGGCGGCAGGAGGCCACCACTATCAGTTCACTGTCGTCTTTGAAAGTGGGAGTATGTGTGATTTGCTCCTGCTAACTTCCGCCACTTTATAGCCCCATGCAAAGGGCCCTGTGACCATTACCCCCTACTAAACCTCGTGTGGAAAGAGGTAAAGGGCTGACAATTGATAGAGAGTGACTATGATCTTTTTATTGAGTAAAACAGTACAAGTGGAATTGTGAATAAAGTGTAAATAATGTGTAAACAGCAAGTTAGCAATGAATGTAAATATAAGTGACCAGTGGAAAATAGTTTTATAAGTTACTTCAAGTGACAGTGCATAACACAGTGTAAATAAAATAGAAATGTAAATAAAGTAGAGAACGTAAAAAGAAATATAAATGAGTGGTATTATAAGAAGACGAGTATATATACTAGGAGTAATGAAAGTGAAAGTTTCACTCTAGCATGTATGAATACTATGAGTTATGAGAGTGAAGGTGAAAGTGACATTCACTCTCAATGCTAGTATACAGGACGAGAAAGTGAATGCTACGTATTTTACTGAAAGAAATTGAATCCCTACAGTGACAATAAACTACTATTACTGAAGGAAACTTATGGATAAAGACTGTAGATATATATAAGTGTTATATAGTAACAGAAATATAAACTGTGAGTGTTTTTATGAATAATAGACAACACTAGTGGCGAACGATCGGAAGTGGGATGGTCATACGCCCTCGTAATTTTCATTGCTTTCACAGTGTTTTTTGGGGGGAGTATGGATTCCAAACTACTTGAGAATCATAGATTAGTGTTTCTAGTGATAATATCAAGCTGTGGTAATCATATTACAAGTTGTCGGGAAGTGTAAAGTGGAGACTTCGTTACCCAACTTCAGAGGTCTCCACAAGTCCTACGGTACTCGATGAAGGCTCAACAAACACCCAAGGAGAAAGCTGAAGGTATGTGCCATAAGTATATTTGATTTTAATATTCTAGGACTAATAACTGATTTTTGGCAAACATTTTTAGAGAGTCTGTCGGAGCGCGAATATGCCGCGGGAGCCGCAAGTCAAAGCAAAACAAGCCCGCGGTGTAAGGGTTAGGGACAGAAATCCTAGATTGACCCTGTTTTTGCAGGAATACTCCCTTGATATGATACATCTAAATGGTGTTTCTAATGTTTTAGCAGATTACCTGTCAAGAACTTAAAATTGTACAGTATCCAGAAATTTCGCCTCGAGAAATGTCTTCTCTCAGGAAGCGAGGTGTCGCTGGCGTAGTTACCCCCGTAGCGAATGGATGAAATAGAAGATGAGAATATAATGTAGGGAGAGACAGGCAAGCTGCTAACAATTTTAAATGATTTTTCTTAACAGTTTTGCGGCCTGTAAGGGTAACCCTAGACTTCAGCTTTGTTTACTTAGCAGTCAACTTTTGCCTTCTGGGCAGATAATGCAGGCTGTTTTTCCCAGAAATTACGCAGATGACCCTTTTGTCTTTGACCATAAGTGGGTGTGACCATGTGTGGGAGGGGCAAAATGAGAGTATTTGAGAATAGACATCTAACAACGTTTGTTGGTGGCTCACTAATTTGTTATGTGTGAGTTATGTAAGGCTCGCATTTGTAGCAGGTGCCTCCAGTGTTTGTGAATGGCTGGAGATTGCACTTAAGACAGCCTAGTGGCTAGTTAGCTGAGAGAGGCAGAGTAAGTCTACAGTACTTCTTAAGCTCGGGAACAATGTGAGAGAGACACATTTTCACACTTTTTGTCACTTTCTGTCACGTTACACTTTTGTCACATTTTGTTACACTTTCTCTCATATTTTCACACATTACTTAATACGTGACTTTGATTACAAAACAAACTGTTTGTGCACCATTTCCCATTTTTGGTTCACTTCTCCAATTTAAACTAATGTGCTAATGTGTGAATTATATCTGGATTATATCATCAACGCTTTCTAATTCCTCGAGCTCTGTGGGTACGTAGCTTCCACTGATTGTAATCTGGTAAGGTAAGAAATAGCTCCTTTTATATTTGTATTCTGAGGCCTATGCGAATTCCTCTTTGTAAAACGACTCCTGGTTACTTCTTTGGTGTGTGTATGTTATAGTGTAAAGTTATGGTACTGTACCCGGTAGTTTTTTTTTTTGTAAGCTTTAACATACCCCTTCTTGTGATTAATTAAGGGTTAAGACTGCACCGTAATATATACCCCTATAACGATATATATACACCGGTATATATATATATATGAGGTTGGACACTAATATTTCAGTGACCTTCGTTCTGTGGGCCAAAATATTATCGCATACTGTGCATCAATACTTTCGTGACTCATAGTACATACATATACAGAGAGAGAGAGAGATTGGTGGGAGGAGAACCCCCAGTACTGTACTGTCCTTGTATTCGACAAGCTTAACTGATGTCATATTTTTAGCCTACCTTACCAACCTGCCTTTAAAGAGCCAACAGGTTCTGACTACCATCGTTTGAGTGAATACAGACTAGAAAAAATCCAAGTGGTAGTAGGGAGTTCTTGAAAGGGTGGCTCCCATGGATGGGCATGTTACATACTGTGTGACGGACTGTGGATATTGCCTTATTTGCTGTTCTAGCGATAAAGAAACGTAACGTGAGAAGGATACATAACAGTAGTTTTGTTAAAAGAGTTTCTATTTTATACCTTGTGCCGTGGGATATTCTTCCTCAGTACAGTATAGTCATTCACTGTGTAAAGTTTTAAGCTGAGGCTTTCGATTGGTTTTCACCCTCAGTGCATACATATCTGTATAATGGATGGTGCTTTGATGTGGTAATGATGTTTGTCCTGTTTATATTTTACACGCAAATGTATATACACAATTATCGTCATGTTGTGCCAAGCTGAACAACGCCATTCACATCCTGAGATATGCATCCCATATCGCCTGTATCTGAAGAGTCCCTCTGCATGTCAGTGCTGAAACTTCTCTCTTCCCCTGACCTGTTCCCCCGTCATCACCTGTCCATGCATCTGGCCTGGGTCTGGTACTAGGTCACCTTCTACCACCTACCTCCATATCAGCCTCGGTCACCCATCATCTGTACCCACACCCAGCCTGGTCGCCCATCACTACCTGACCCCACACCAGGCCTGGTTACCCATTACCATCAGTGTATCAACACTTGGCCAGCCTTTTATCAATACCTGTCCTCTCAACTGACCAAGTTAGCCAAGGGTGTTCGTGTTCAGGTAGCTTCCACCAAAAACATCCAAAATCTGCACTAGGATGGCTCTCCCCACTTCCATCTTTATTGACTATCTTGTCATAGCCAATCGTCCAAAATCTGAAATGAGAATCAAGAAAAACTCTGTGCTTAAAAGTTTAATATTCTTAGAATATCGTTTTTTAATATTTATTACTTTACATTTTAATGCGTTGTAGTAAAATTATTCATTTACCTTATTATATTAAGGTAACTTAGCCTTTACGGACGGTATGAAGTGATAAAGTAAGAGATTATTTACCCATCCAAGTGTGTGAAAATCGTTTGTATTTTGTCCTTGCTATCTACAACTGTTTTAATTACCTTGGAATAAACCCTTTGAACTGGAAGGCTTTATAGGCTTCACTAATTTCTTCACTGCAAGATACAGACTGATGTCCGTCTAGCTGGAATAAAAAAAAAAAAATCTCACGAGTGAAGGAGTTTGGCAAATAGTTTGATGATTAGTACCATAGTCTGTCACAGAGATTTGTAACAACAGCTGACAAAGTAGTAACATAAATAATGACATAAAGCAAGTGCCTCATCGACCAAGTTCTATAAGTTGAAACAACATTCATACATACATCACCTAATCCTGCGTTGCTGTATGAGGGGCCTAGGAAGCCGGGGCTAGGCAAGCTGGTCCTGACACTGAAGATGAGAGTGACCAGTCTCACACATCGCTGAGTGGCATTACTTGAACAATAAACCCCGAACACCCTTGGGTATAAACCGATACAGGCTCAGTCCGGATGGAGCGCCTTAATTACCCACTAAACCACCAGGTGCCATAGTCTGGTTATATGGTTGCCACCCAGAGTAGTAAATGGTTTCCTGATGTACAGGAAATCATTTAGCTTGTCGCCCAGTTACCCGTAGGCAGAAGGAAGAGAAAAGAAGGAAGGAAAGAAAGACATAAGAGGTAAAAAGGAAGAGAGGAAAGGGCAACCACCCAAGAGCAACACTACATTGAGTGAGTGGATGGTGAGCGCCACCACCTACCACTTCAATGAGGAAAAAATCCTTTGTTCTTGTGTCTGAAGCCTAGTAAACCATAGAAACATATTTGTTACAGGTGTGGGTCAGGCTAAGGATGTGGCTCAGACTGGTTACTGATGGGATCATGACAGTATATGAGACCGGGTGTCTACTGCTGGCAGCAAATGGATATCCACCGAAGCCCTGCTATTAAGTAAAGAGTAAATGAAGTTAATCCTGCCAGTAAATAAGTTAGTATGAGATGAAAGAAGAAAGGAATACAGACACTTTGGATTGTGTACGACACACTCATTATAGACAGTATTACATGCACTTATCCCCTTCAGTTAGCGCCAGTACTTTCCTGGAACGAGCTATAGCATCTGCTGTTACCTAGCGAAAAATATTAAGTTAATGGGGATGACGCTGTTCTTGGAATGAAGTGCTAGATAATAACAGACTTCAGTGAACAGAATAACATTTATTCTCTTGAATATTATAAAGGTCCAGTCTGCTTACATAGGGACACTTCACTGCATCAGTATTCAGATGAACACCCAGGCATTCCTCGGCATTCCGCACCTTACTTCTCGCCCCAGCATCCCTCCCTCTCCCTCTCGCCTTAACGGACGTTAGATTCCAATCAACCCAAGGGTTCAAGTCGGTGTGTTTGTGTTTGCACAGGTATGTATATTTACACTGTTATCAGAACAATAGGACTATGTGGGAGGGTGCGTGGCGTTCAAGTGTTTTTCCCAAATGACTGTATATTTGGTTACATCTGTTTATATTTCTCTATATGTGCATATACAGAAGCCTCCGGCAGTATGGTCAATAGAGTATGTATCAACCAGTCCTCCTTATCTGAGTTCATCAATACCAGGGATCTGTCTTTCAAGAAGGTGCATTAGGATGTTCTTTCGCGTGTTGTCATAATTATGTTCACACCGTATTAATGTTCCATTGATGGCATATTCAGAATGTCTCACTCACATATATAGCTACTACAGCATCCACATGCACTTCTTGTCTTACACTCCAAACGCCTTTCTGGTCTATAATTTAGGCCGGCACGGGTCATTGTTCAATAACAGTAAGTGGTGTTCCTCGACTCTGTGTGTAACTTAGTATTTAGAACAAAGAACACGGTTTGAATATGTATAACAGAACTGCCTCTCCCATATCAGACGTGTCAAAGCCAGCAGCTACAACCCATACATGCATATGTATTTCAGCACTGATCTGTAACCAAATAATATTTAATTGTCTATTTCTGTATCCGAGTTGAGTAACTGTCTTCCACTACTGACAATTTATTATGGATTTATTCTATACAGTATTTTACTGCCTACTTTTGAACTTGTTTCTTTCTATCAGTCTGTCTATCTATTTATCATCTATATATATCTAATTGATTATCTATCCATATGTTTCTGTTTACCTAGCAGTGTTACATCATTTATTCCAGTTTATGAAGAAGCCTACCTATATCTCTGCCTCTTTGTCCTCCTGTCTGTGTATGCGTCTGTTTGTCTGACCATCCCTGACCTTCCATGCATCACAGAAACTCTCTCTGTCTGTCTCTTCATTTCAGCACGTCCTGTTCAGCACATCAAATTCCTTCTGTAATTTCCCCCAGGTACATACATCAATCTACATATTTCTCTCTGGTACCCAGTTCTCTCACTTGTCTCTGTTACTATCATATTCCTCTTTTCGACGTTCATTCTTCACAAGTCTCGGTTTTCTCGTATCTCTATTCCTCTCTCATTTTTTTATTTATTTACAAATCAGTCTTCCAATCAATCCACATATTTGTCAGTAGCTTTACACAGTATATTTCCATAATTTTCAGTCGGCCTGCCTCTCTATCATTCTCTGTCTACCTGTGTGCCAGTCCTGCGTTTTGCTCCTTACCTACCTACCTACAGTATGCAGTTAGCGGTGCACCGACTCACTTACTTGGCCAGAAACTGACCTACAGCAATGTCTAACAAAATGTCAGCCGGTCTGCCTACCCGTATATCAACCAGTTAATCTATTTAGCTCAAGAAATATCTCAGCCTTGTCTTTCTGTTGCATCACCCCCCCCCCTTCCACAAAGAAGCAACAAACAACCGTCCAACACAACACACAGTATCTCAGTAATCTCCCTCCTCCTCCATCCAGCACTTCACGAACTCAAACATGAACACATAATCCTCAGAGCCATTTAAAACATTTAACTAAATACGATACTTCATTAACCACCGCAATACATGTACCCCTCACAAACTACTAAACCCAGAGACAAGTAGAAAACTTAGCCAGACTGCGATGCTGATAACATTCTTCCGTGGTACAACAGCAACACAAAATACAACTCACATCAATCCATTATCCCCACCCCACAGCGAAGATAATCACCTAATTCTCCACATTATCACAACCTAAACAGTCCTTCAACATTACCTGAACAATAGATCTCTGGAAGCGACTGGTTGGAATGGTTAGCTTCTTGCAGTTCGCTGGCTTCACGTCCAGATGAGCCTGGGTTTGCAACAACAACAGAATATCTCTTACGTTCCATGTCATTTGCTCACCAACCTTCCCACAGCTCTACCAGTCTCTCAACCTATCAGTCCACCAGCCAACTTTATATGTACACTTTTCAACCAACCCTCCTCCTAGCCACCCAAACCTCCCACTTCCTACCTACGCAACTTTCCTCGCTTGTGTACATTTCCCTCGAAGGACTTCATACCACAGGAAGCTTCTCTTCCTCCCCGTCACAGACCATTAGTCTACCATTGTCTCGCCTGAGCTTGAACCCGGGCGGGGAGGAGGGCAAAGGGAGAGAGGGAAGGGAGTGAAGGAAAATTTTATGAATGGAAAATGCAAGTATGACTATCACTAAGACTAAACATTATGATCATCATTAACAGTGAAGTAGATGTGAGGGAAAATATTCTGAACAGAAAATGCCAGTATAACTATCATCACTATCATCACCATTATCATCTTGATCATGAGCACTGCTATCATTATTATCATCATCAGTATCATCACTGTCACCATCGTTGTCAAGCATTGCCATTTCAATTGTCATCAGTCTTACCCTAACATAGTGAATGCCAAGGACAAGGTCATGCGGTATTTAATGCCTTCAGAACTGAGTTTAAAGAAGCAGTTCCGTTTCCTTCCTCCCTCCCTGAGTCGTAAGAGCTACGAGGTTACTGGCACCACAGGCGGTGGGTGGTGGGGCCGCCACATCACTACTCTGATACAAGGTTAGATGGAGATACAGGGAATCCAACCCCAGATCCCGCCCACATCCAAGGACAGTATGCTTTGAAACCCACACTCGGGGTGAGAGGGTAATATGAAGGGTAGGTAGATACCTGAGGACAATATGGAAGGTGAAGGATAAGAAATGGGCAATTAACAGGGAAGGGAACAAGTAAGGAAGGTGAGAAGAATGGTGAGATGGGAGAGGTAGGCGAGACACGAAGGAAAGAGGAAGATGAGACAAAATTGGAGAGGAGAGAAATTGGGAAAGAAGAGAGAGAGATGGAGTTAGGATAGAAGAAATGAACAAATCAGAAGGAATAGAGGCAGGGGTTAAAGAGAGACAAAGAGGGAAAAAGAATAAAAAAGTAAGCAATCAAAGCTTAAATGGGAAAGATAAGAGATGATTAACTAATCATAGAAAAGAGACAGGCCAGTAATCCTGTCGGTTGAGGAAGCTCCCTAACACCTTTTTCCAAGCGATTTATTTTGCTTATTATACCTTTCGTTTTATATGAACCCTTGCAGTACCACCATACTGTGCATAAATACCGTATGAAAGGCTATTGACCACCCATATCCATCAATAAATCGCTAGGGAATAGTGTTAGGGAGCTTACTAAACCGACGAAAAAACTGGCCATGAAGAAAGAGAAGAGGGTAGTAATGATGGGGAAATGTAGGGACGGCGGAGGAAGGAAATGAGAAACAAGAGGAAGGAAACAGAAAGGGAACTGGCGAGAAAAGGCGGAAATATGCGGTACAGTGAGACTATGAATAAAATGTTCAGGAGGGGAGAGAAACAAGAGGCGAAGGAGGGAAAGTGATAAAAAGGTGAAAGTGACGGGGAGAGAGAGAAGGAATGGAGAGGGAGGGAAAAGTGAGAGATAAGGGAGAAAAGTAAGGGAGGGGTAGGGAGGAAAGAAAACAAGTGGGACGGAAAGGGAGATGAACGGAATAAAACAGAAGAAACATTATGAAGAAGGTAAGAAGCAGAGACTAGGAGAAGATGGAGAAGAACGGAATGGCCATAAGTAGGAGAGAGAGAGAGAGAGAAAGAGAGAGAGAGAGAGAGAGAGAGAATCGCACTTATCAGGCTGTACCAGTTCAGGATATGGTTATTTTGAATCTCCTTAAACACACACACACACACACACACACAGATACACATACACACACACACACACACACACACACACACACACACAGTTCCTTATTCATTTTAGTGATCTCAAATCTGTCACCCACAATCTCTTCCACTCATATGCAGATGACTCAACAAGTCACAGTTTCTTGACACCAAACATCTATTCAAAGTGTGATATTTTTAACTCGCAACTCACCATAGCAATCCTCATCAATATTGACTTATCTAAGATCATTGAACTGGGACAAAATAGCATTGTCTCATTTAATGATAAGAACACCAAGTATATCCAGTTTACTGATAAACGGATATTGTCTGATTCCTACCTTTCTTTCAATGCAACCAATATTCCTGTCTTTAACAGTACTGACATTCTCGGTGTTTCGCTTAACAATACCCTCAGTTGGTCCTCTCATGACAGATCACTTGCTAAAACAGCAGCAAAGAAACTTGGATTACGGTATGTAATCCGTAACTTCTTCGCTGACGAGCAACTAGCAAGAATTTACAAATTATGTGCACTCTCAGCTCGACTATTGCTCATCCTTGTGGAGTGGATGTGGAGAGGTTGCACTAAAGCAAAATTAATGGTCAAATTCAGAACAACGCAATAAGAATATTTAACAACACAGCCACTGCAAATGAATTACCTCTCCTACAAATAAGACAGAGTGTTGTCTCCCTTGCATTATTTTTCAAATACTTTTACGGCATATGCTCAGAAAAAGTTCCATCCATTGAGTCATCTTTCCACGCCTTCCCCGTGCTACGTAGGCATCTGGTAGCGCTCATGGCTCGACCGTCACCCCCCCATATTTCAGAAATTCTGCCTATCAGAATTTCTTTCCTCCCTGAACCGTCTCTCATTGAAATTAATTATATCAGAATAGTTTCCCTCCAAACTTCAACCCTCAACACGTCAAGTCCAACTATTACAGATTTGTTAAAAAATGAAATGAGGACACCTGCAATTGGGTGAATGAATTTTTTTTTTTAAATTTCATTTTCCTTCCTCAAATTACTGTGTGTGTGTGTGTGTGTGTGTGTGTGTGTGTGTGTGTGTGTGTGTGTGTACAGTATGTGTCAATACACAAGGACAGATACGACAGTCAGAAGACAAATGCATAGAATTACCAGAGACCATGTATTGTTGTATTTTATGCAAGCGGTACAGTAACTCCTGTTTAGCCTTAGTTCGTCATTCCCAACTTGGGCATGACTCCTTTCAATCCGATGGCGTTATTGATAGTTTATTTTTGCAAGTACCAAATAATACCGAAGCGCGGACCACAAGCGGTGCTTATTGTACAAGCATATAAAATATACAACAGAGATAATTATAACACAGTTAATAAGGATTTCATAATAAACGTACGAAAAATACTAAATTTATAATTGTAAGGTTACTGATACGGACTGCCAGTCAGATAAATACCGCATTTCATTATCAATATCGTTATAAGCACATGGAATCAGTTACTTACGAAGATGGTACATTGTATTATAGTAATTACAGTGAAAAGTTTCATGGATGTTATCAAGCTTCTAATCTCAAGCAAATCATGTTCACGACTAACTATAAAATAAAAAAATCTGTCTCCTTCTCGTTCATATCCCGATCAATTAAAAATAAGCTCAAAACAGTAACGCAAATAATGATACTATTGCCTTACAGATAAGGAAAGTGAATAACAGTATTTAGTTTTACAATTTTGCCTATTAAATTTCCATTAGTTTTTCTTTGCTCGTGATCCTTCTATGTTTTTCCTTTCGGCTTCGGTCTGAGGGACTGATAGTGGATGGAGCTTTCATGCTTTACTCTAATTATTATTAATATCAGAAGGGTCACTGTGATCATAGTTTTCTCTGTTGCAACCAGAACTGAAAGCAGCGCTAGGTCTGTTGTTGCCTGCATTCCTCTGTTCTCCTTAATATTTCAATGTGTGATGTGCGGAATATTTCATCATGACTGGCGTGACACTAGTATTAATGGCGATGTTTTATGACGTTCAAATCAAACAGGTGGACTGGCTGTAGAAACTCCATTAATGATATTGCATACTCTGGTCGATATATGAGGATATGTGTGTGCGTGTGTTTTTGTATTTAAGTGCGTGCTTTTGTGTGTGTGTGTGTGTGTGTGTGTGTGTGTGTGTGTGTGTGTGTGTGTGTGTGTGTGTGTGTGTCAGAAATGAGGTATATACTTCCTTGTGTACGTGTGTGTAAAGACCGGCGCACACAAAAGGCGGTGGAAAATACGAGACACAAAGATAGAATCCACGACGGGAGAGAAAACACGCAAGAAATTATACTACAAAGAGAGAGAGAGAGAGAGAGAGAGAGAGAGGGGGGGGGGGATAGGCAAGTTACTGTCGAGGCATCTCTAGATGATATTAAAGAAATGAATACCAAATAAAGCTGCTTCTTCTGCACCCCCCTTTCCCTCCGGTACTACTGGCAACATTTCAAGTAAAACCAGCATGCAGAAATAAACAACCACAACACACGCTCTCTCTCTCTCTCTCTCTCTCTCTCTCTCTCTCTCTCTCTCTCTCTCTCTCTCTCATTTTTCAACCTTCCCTGTTCCTTTCATCTCTTGCCCACGCTCCCTCCTTTTCTCCCTTTCCCTCCTGCACGACATATATTTTCATCTCAAAAATTCTTCCTCCGTTTCCTCTATTAAATTTTAATCTCTACAAAGAATTTTTTCACCTTCACTTCCCCCCTGTTCTTCAATTCTACCTTCTCCTACTCTCTTTTTGTCATAGCCTCCTTATCTCCATTGCTCCTTTTCCTCTTGTTTTGGCTTTTTAGCATCCTCATTCACTTCCATTCCTCCTCGTTCTCATCTTCATACTCGTCCTTATTTACTGGTCGTAGTCGTAGTCGTCGTCGTCGTCGTCCTCCCCCTTTTCTTGTATTCTTCATCTGTCCTTCGTTCGAGTTGTTCCCTTATTTTTCTCCTCTCTCCTCCTCGTCGCCTTCTCATTCCAAGTAGCTCATTGTTCCTTCTCTTACCCTCTTCATTCTTCCTTCCATCCTGTTCCTCTTGACTCTTAATTTTCTTTTCGTATTTATCTTTCTAATTCGCTTTTTTTCCCCTCTGCATATCATTCCTCTCCCAGTGCATTGTCTCTTCCTCTACCCAACTTTTTCTCGCTCCTATTTCTCCTTCCCATTGTTAAATGTGTGGTATATAAGCTATTATGCATTACGTGATGGATTCAGCAAGAGGATAGCTGGTAAATAAGGACTCTATCATAACCACCCAAAAGATACTGAGAGGGTTATCTTAAAGACAGACCCTCATCGAAAAATTCTTTAGAAATTTTCTCTTTAGCATTAACCTCTATTAATTTAGGTTGGTTATGATTTATAGGGTCTTTATTGACCAACCATCCTCTTGCTGATACAACTGACATAATTCTGGAGAACTACCAACTAAGCAGTTATTTTCAAATGCTTATGCTCCCTCTCTTCCCAGTTTTCGTTCTCTCAAGTGCCTTCTGTTTTCTATTCTTCTCATTTAACTCTTCTTCACAGATTTTCTTCCCTTCCTTCTCATTTTTGACTCTTTTTTTTTTTTTTCTCCTCCTTTTTGTGTATTGCATCCAAACCATTTTTCAATTAGCGACCTTTACTTCTTCAAAACCTTACTCCCCACGTGTGTGTGTGTGTGTGTGTGTGTGTGTGTGTGTGTGTGTGTGTGTGTGAGAGAGAGAGAGAGAGAGAGAGAGAGAGAGAGAGATTATTATACCCACGAGTGAAAGTGCGAGTGGGTTATGTGTCTGGTTTGGTTCGCCTTTTTGTTCTGTCTCTCACTGTGTCTGTCCGCCTGTCTGTCTGTTTAGCAAGATTGCTGAAAAAAAAGAGTAATGAAGGGACGTGCACCAAAAGGCATATCAACTGAGTATTATCAGAGGAACTGGTGCTTAAGCTTTGGTCAACTTAGGTCATAGGTCATTAGGGCAGGCCAGTTACAAGTAAAGCAGCTTTGATCCGATTTTCACTAAACTTGGTGGAAAGGATGAAATTATTCAATTTTGAGAACAAGGCCAAACGTAAAGGTTACAAGGCAAACCTAAAAGTTCGGTCCTTTAACTCGAATAGGCTTGATTCGATTGGGATCAAACTTGGTGGAAATGTTAAAGGTTAGGCAAAGATGAAATCTATCTATTTTCAGAATAATAGTCCAAAGGTCATCGTTACAGGAAAAATTAATATTAAATAACTTTTCGCCATGTTTTGGACCAAGCGCAATGGATAGCTTAAGGGTCAGATGAGGATTAAGTAATTTGATTTTGAGAGCAATCAGTCTGTTGTAAAGGGTATAGAACAGAGTCAAAGTTTCGGCTTTTAAAGCAACTGAAGGACGCAGGTCTTGCACATTCTCAGTACATCTTACATTTTCTCTGAACAAAAGACAGATAATTAATGATGGAGACAAAAAAACAAAATACTGTGTGTTGATAGCCAGTGAAACAGACACGTGTTCGTTAGAATGACAGATGGGCAGTTCTATGTGGGTTACAAAATTTATATATACAGAAAAGTAAAATTGCCAGCGAAACTGAAAAGACCTAACTAAGACTGGAGAAATACTCTGATAACAGATTCTGATGACACAGTTATGTCGACAGGTATCGTCAGTAGGCTACACACACGCATAGACAGATATAGAAAGGTAACTAAATTTATTATACAGACTTAAATGTTTGTATGTCTCTCTCTCTCTCTCTCTCTCTCTCTCTCTCTCTCTCTCTATCTATCTATCTATCTATCTATATATATATATATATATATATATATATATATACTGTATAACCCCTCCAACAAACGAAATTATATATCTTTACTGAGGCCACGTATTAGGCAGGGAGAGACCCCCACTCACGAAGGTCGGCCCCCCAAGTTTCCTGGTCAAAGTCTTTACACACGGCCATGGTTTTTAACCCAGGAACAGAAAATTCTTCATAGTGATAGATGTTCATCCTGGCATGTTTTTGGCAAGGGGTCGGGGGGAGGGGGACCTCCAGTAACCACTCCTCAGGGATGCGACTACCCTCAGGGGAACAACGCCATACTGTTTACGCAGGCACATGAAATTTTGTACAGTAGTAGACCTCCAGCCAGACCAGGGTCAGAGAGGATGGGACTTCATGGATTCGACCCTCCTCCTCTACGAGTAATCGTTCCTTTTTCCTTACGATACTGCAGTTGTGTGGGAGATAAATCAAATGTGTAATTTTCTTATTATTTTTCACTTTCTCAACACTTATTTTCCATTGTTCTCTTTCTCTTCCATTTTTCTCCTTCGCCAGCTCCATAACCCCACCTTTCCACAACCATTTTTTTCCTTCCTTCTTCCTTCCCCCTTCCCATTTACCCTCACCAAAAGGCAATTTCCTAAGTCCTTTCACTGCTCCTCCGTTCAATCAATCTATTCTTTCCTCTTCTCCCTTCCTTCCCCTAACCATCCTTTGCTCCACCAGCTCTTTTTCTTTTCTCCACTCCTTCTCTCTTCCTTCCTTACGCTCCAGTCTCATATCGTCGCCTATCTAAGCAACGGTATTTATTCCCTTTTCCCTTGCCTAATATCACATCCCTTTACATCCTCCAATTCACCAGGTGTTTCCAGTTTTCTCTTCTCTAAATCTATCATTGTTTTTCCACTTTTTCTCTGACTTCGTCCATTCTTCATATCCCCAGATATTTTTCCTACATTCTTCTCTTGATACCCATTAACCTTCTTTCCCTCAGTCTTCCTCGCGTTAGCTCTCGCCTCTGTAACTTTACCTTCTCTCGATTTTTCTCACATATGTCAGTTTCCTCACTTCCAGTCTATCGTCCAGATGCTGACAGCTGTCAGTACTTGGTCTATAATATATCTGTATGAAGAGAGGTTTCACCCATTGTTCCCATATTCCCTTCAAATGCTGCCATCCACCAGCTACTCTCACTCGACCTCCAGATGGTCTCATATGACGCCAGAATGTTGCCGCCAACCCGTTGTAATTGACCGGAACTTAACCGGGCCGAAAGTGTACTGAACGAATATGGAGCATATGCGGCAAGTGAAGTCATGAATACTCAGTCCACTAAGAACTTACTGCCCTAACTGCAGGGCCTCGATCCCCAAAGACCCCAAGACCTATATTATTCGCCTCCCACTGTGCACACTCAATCATGGCTGGAGAAAAACTGAGTCTGAAATTCAAACATCCATTCTCACATCCACTTTCGCCAGGATAAAGAGATTATTGGAGTTGATTATCTATCCATATATTTTTGTTTACCTATCAGCGTCACACAACTTATTCCAGTTTATGAAGAAGCCAGTCTGTGTTTCTGTCTGTCTTCCTGTCTGTGTGTGCGTCTGTTTGTCTGACCATCCTTGACCTTCCATGCATCACAGCAATTCTGTCTGTCTGTCTGTTCATCTCAGCACGTCCTGTTCAGCACATCAAACTCCTTCTGCAATTTCCCCCTGGTACACACACACACTCCAATCGACATATTTCTTCCTCTCTGGCACCCAGTTCTCTCACATGTCTCTCTTTTATCACATCCCCCTCTTCGACCTTCATTCTTCACGTGTCGATTTACTCCTTCTATACTCCTCTCTCAAACAAACACATAGTGATATATCAATACTGGGGCCACGTATTAGGCAGGGTTGGACCCCCATAGGCCACCCCCCTCCCCTCACGAAGGTCGGCCCCTCGGGGGTCCTGGTCAAAGCCTTTTCACACGGCCATGGTTTTTAACCTTGGAAACGAAAATTTTCCATAGTGATAGATGTTCATCCTCGTATTTTTTTTTGGCAAAGGGGGGAGGGACCTACAGTGACCTCTCCTCATGGATGGGACTACCCTCAGGAGGACAACGCCGTATTGTTTACGCAGGCACATGAAATTTTGCACAATAGTAGACCTCCACCCAGACCAGGGTCAAAGAGGGTGGGACTTCACAGGTTCGACCTTCTCCTCTGTACGAGTAAGTAATCGTTTCTTTCTCCTTACGATATTGCAGAAGGGTGGGAGATAATCAATGGTGTAATTTTCTTGCTGTTATTATTCACTTTCTCAACACTTCTTTTCCATTGTTCTTTTTCTCTTCCATTTCTCTCCTCCGCCAGCTTCGTAACTCCCCCTTTCCACTACCCACTTTTTTCCTTCATACCACCTTCTCCCTCCTCACTTACCCTCCCCAATAGGCAATTTTCTAAGTCCTTTCACTGCTCCTCCTTTTAATAAATCTGTTCTTTCTCCTTCCCCCCTTCCCTCCCCTAACCATCCGTTGCTCCAAGAGCGCTTCTTCGTTTCTCCACTCTTCCTCTCATCCTTCTTACTCTCCAGTCTCATATCGACACCTATCTAAGCATCTTTATTTCGTCCCTTTTCCCATCCCATTCTCTCCTAATATCACATTCCTTTACATCTTCCACTCCACCAAGTGTTTCCAGCTTTCTCCTCTCTAAATCTATCATTGTTTTTCACTTTTTCTTTAACTTAGTCCATCCTTCATATCCCCAGAAAGTTTTACTATATTCTTCTCTTGATCCCCGTTTACCATCTCTCCCGCCGTCTTCCTCGCGTTCGTTGTCGCCTCTGTATCATTCCCTTCCCTAGCTCGATTTTTCTCACATATGTCAGTTTCATCAGTTCCAGTCTTCTTCTTTCCTTGTCCCCACTCCACCCAATGTCCTTTACATACCGAAGCCGTAGCTTTCCACTGTTCAGTACCATCAAGAGCTGACATCTTTAGCTCGATGCTCTAAATATCGTCCAGATGCTGGTAACTGTCAGTGCTTGGTCCATGATATTTCTGTAAGAAGGGTTTCACTCAGTGCTCCCATATTCCCCTTAAAATTCAGACATCCATCAACCACTCTCACTCGACCTCCAGGTGGTCTCATGTGACGCCAGCATGTTGTTGTCAACCTGTTGTGACCAGAACTTAGCCGGACCCAAAGAGTACTGAAAGAGAATTGAGCATGTGCGGCAGATGACGTCATAAATATTCAGTCCACGAAGAACTTTCAGCCCTAACTGCAGGGCCTCGACCCCCAAGACCCCATGATCTATATAATTTATCTACCACTGTGCACGCTCAGTCATGGCTGAAGAAGAACTGCGCCTGAAATTGAAACATCCGTTCTCACATCCACTTTCGCTAGGTCGAAGAAATTAATAAAACCAGGCCTATCGTCTTCACAAAGGGCTGGCACAGAGTGAGGTGGGCGGAGAGTCCGCGACGTGTTCAGCCAGGCAGGTGCAGTTGCAGTTTGTTACAATGATCCGGGTAACCTCTATTCCACTACACCAGGAAAATATTTAATGTAATGACGGCTTTCTTCACAGTCTAGGACTGTTGGTTTTTGAACAAAGTTGGAGGGACAGTTTGCTTACTTATAATATATTAATATTTGTATTTTACTATATACTGCAGTAGACACGACCAGGAACGAAAACAGAAGGCAAACAACAACAATAAGTGACCAAGACACTCATTACCTCGATGAAGTTATGTAGTTTCACTGGTGATAAGGCACCTGTGTGTGTGTGTGTGTGTGTGTGTGTGTGTGTGTGTGTGTGTGTGTGTGTGTGTGTGTGTGAGAGAGAGAGAGAGAGAGAGAGAGAGAGAGAGTCACTGATCCACTCGTGCTGGAGGCTGTACTGTGTCAAGGGTTTTTCGTCCACCGTAGATACTGAAACTGTCTGTGGAATGTTTATGGCCTATGATTGTCCCTTGATTCTTAAATATCTGTCTTCATTCATGGAGATGTTTACTTTTTATTGTTTATTTGCTTTAGAAAACTATTGGTTAGTGAGAGGACCAAGTTTTCGAACTTAGCGACGGGTTTTACTGATGAGGTAGGGAGGAATATTGTGTGCTCCCTACGATGTTCTACTAATTTAATAACACACACACACGCACACACACACACACACACACACACACACACACACACACACACACACATCGTATTAGTTATCATCGGTAGAGAATTTCCGGTGTGTGTTTTTGTCCTGGATCACCGACATATGTTTGTGGGTTGTTGGGTTGTGGAACGAGGAGAGGGAGGAGGAGAGAAGAGAGAGAGTAAAGATGGGACAGGAGGAAAGAGCAAATAGGGAAGCAGAGGAAAGAGTAAAAGGAGGAGAGGAGGTGGGAGGAAGGGGAGCGAGGTGAGATAAGAACAGCAGGATGTGAACGGAGGGAAGGAAAATGATCAGGTGGGAGGGGAAGAGAGGAAAGAAGGAGGGGAAGGGGAGAAAGGAATGAAAGGAATGAAAGACGGGAACGGAAAGAAAGAGAGATATCAGGGAGATACGAATGGGGAAAGGAAGGTGAATGAAGAGGTGGGAAAGAAAGCACAAGAGGGAAGTGATGAAAGCCAGAGGAAAGAAAGCAGATACGAAGTGGGCATCATGTTGATGGAGGGAAGAATAGCCTAAAATAGAACACAGGAAGGGATGTGTGAGAAAAAGAGGGCGTGAGGAAAGGAAGGTAGTAGCAATACAGTACAATTTTGATTCACTCTAAATCTTCCTAACTTTACATTTCCTGACTCTCCTCACTCCTTCATCGTTCAGTCACTCTTCTCACATCCTCCCCACAACCACTGCACCACTTCACTCCCACAGACCCCACTCTTCCCATCTCCCATAGTCCCCACCCCTCACTTCTCCCACAGACCATACCCATTCCCTCTCGAATCAACCCCACCCCTCCCCTCTCTCACCCTGCCCTCTCGAGCCAGCTCATAGAGCACACTGAAACAAGGTGCACAAGCTTGTTTAGGTGCATTAGACTATTCATCGGACTTTCCTGGACCAAGGAAACCTCCGGAACTGGTTCACTCACGAGTAAAATCTCACACCAGAGTGTACGCTTAACCTTTCCTTCGCCAGTCGTCATCAGCTTGTGTCAGCATCCCAGCTCATGAAGTCAGCCATTGGTGCCACGTGCAGCTGCCCTTTACACCACTGGGGATGAACAATCCTGATGCACAAGGGAAACACCTCCGCAGATGTCGCCCGGACACCTGCCACACTTCTACTGCACGCCCACAAAATACACCTCCCTAGGTTCGGCATACCTCCGTACCAATGGACCTCTCATTCCCCTCAACACTCTTCCCACCGCGTGCATGCGGGTGCCCGCGCGCGCGCGCACACACGCGCACACACACACACACACACACACACACACACACACACACACACACACACACACACACACACACACACACTTCTCCCCTTACACACACAGTGGGTCCACAAAACACTCTTACCCGTCTTTCGTTGCTATACCTTGTTTACCTGTCTGAAACAAGAACAAAAATCTTAAGGTGCCCTCGTCCCAATTGTATGCATTACTTAATTTCACGTGTTGTCTTCATACCTCCTTATATTATTATGCAGATTAATAATACTATCTGTATGTCTTCCATTCATTTACGAATTCACAAAATTACCTTAAAATAGGGGCTGATTCACTGAGGAGGTGATTGAGGTCATGAAGATTAATATTTAAGCTGTTACAGTTTAGTGTTCCAGAGGAAACTTTGGAAATTACGAAAGAATATTTTGTTACTGTATTAATCAACTACGGTTTTGTAAACGGGCTCAGGATTAATTTCTTTCTCTCAAGGTCTCAAGAGAAAGGAAACGAGGTTGGGAGCAAACGAGAGAGGGGGGGGGAGGTGAGGAGCGAGAGAGGGAGGGAGGAAGGGAGCGCTGGGAAAGAAGAGAGGGGACAAGAGGGGGGAATGGCTGGTACAGAGGGAGGCAATCAGGGAGGGAGACAAAGGTTCAGTTTATCATCAGGTCACCTTGGATCTAGTGAAGCAGGCAAGTGGGAGAAGCTAGGCAGCCAGTCACGGAAGAAGGCAGGCGGTAGGCAGGAAGGGAAGTAGACAGAAGGAAGGAAGGGAGGGTGGAAGGCAGAGGACAGGGAGAGAGGTGGGCAGCAGGCAGGGAGGAAGGTAAGTGGCAGGCAGGGAGGGAGGTGAGCGCCAGGCAGGGAGGGAGGTAAGCGGTAGGCAGGGAGGGAGGTAAGCGGTAGGCAGGGTGGAGTTAGGCAGTAGACAGTGAGGGAGAAAAGCAGTAGATAGTGAAGGAGAAAAGCAGTAGACAGTGCGGGAGATAGGTAGTAGACTGTGAGGGAGACAGGTAGAAGAAGAGGAGGGAGATAGGCAGTAGACAGGGAGGAAGATAGGCGGCAGCAGACAGGGAGGGAGATAGGCAGTAGACGAGGTGGGAGATGGGCTGTGGACAGAGAGGGAGGGAGGCAGAAAATAGAGAGTGAAGTAGGTGGTCGGCAGGGCAAGAGGAAAACAGCACACAGACAAGTATGTGGGCCAGAAACGGAAAAAAAACAAAAAAAACAGAAAGGTAGACTGATATAGTTGGTATGCAGAGAAACTGGTAGACTGACCGAAGAACAGATAGGCTGGCAAAGACGTGCACTGACAGCAAAGGAAACAGATAGAAAAGAAGGTAGTCTGGCAGGAAGGGAGTTAGGAAGGTAGGCAGGAAGTATGGCAGACAGGCTGGGAGGTAGTAGGGAGGCAGTTAGTAGGCTGGCAAACAGGGAGGAATACAGACAGGCAGAGAGATCAAGTGACAGGAGGGAGAGATGACAAACAGAGATAATAAAGAAGGAAAGTCGATAAGAGGGCAGGTTGGCAAGCAGGAGAGAAGACAAGAGAGGGAAGGCTTGGAGTTTAGCAGTGAGTGAGATAGGCTGGGAGGATGGCTCACAAAAAAGTAAGCTGGGAGATGGGAAGGCGGTGAGGTATGCAGGGAGGCAGGCTAGACGTAAGGTAGGCTGGGAGACAAACAGGCAGTGAAGTAGATGGAAGACAGGCAGGCAGTGAGGAAGGATGGGTGGCCGGCAGAGAGTGAGGTAGGCTGGGAGGAAGGCAGGCAGTTAGGTAGGGTGGGAGGGAAGCAGACAGTAAGGTAGGGTAGGCTTATAGGTAGAGAGGTCGTGAGGTAGGCTGGGAGGTAGGACGCTCGAGAGGCAGACAGGCTGTGAGATAGGCTAGGGGGCAAGAAGACAGTGTGGAAGGCAGTGAGGTAAGCTGGGAGGCAGTGGCGTAAAGCTGAGAGGCAGGCAGGCAGTGAAGAATGAAGGGCTGTTGGTGATTTACTTGCGAGTTACATGAGTTGGTGTGATGGCCAGGTGACACTGGTGAGGAATATATGAGGTGTCCCCAGGGTAGGTATAGCCGGGACAGGTGTGGTCATGGCAGGTGTGGCAGGGGCAAATGTGGCAAGGATAGGCATGGCCAAGCAGGTGTGGCCACAGGGCAAATGTGGCCAGAGCAGGTGTGGCCAGGGCAGGGGTGGTCTTGACAGTTGTGTTCAGGACAGGCATGTCCAAGACAGGTGTGACCAGGACATTAATGTTCAGGGCAGGTGTGATCAGGTCACATGTGGCCATGGTAGGTGTGGCTAAGACAAGTTTGGTCAGGATGTAGAGCCCGGAAGTGATAATGAGTTGTATCTAGTTTATTTTATATGACCGAGTTTCGGTTAAGTGAGAGAGAGTGGCCGAGGCATGGCTGTTACCATGCTGACGTGTCCAGAACATAGATTAATTACCTAGTTGCTAAGTCACTTTTTTTTCCTACTGTAATTCACTAGTATTAAGTCTCTTTATAATATAATATCTCAAGTCGATGGGAACATGTGCCATTGTTCACATAATCCAACATAATATACGCGTGCGCAAAGTGATGTAAAGCACGATAATTTTCATTATTTTTCGATGTAAGAGTATAAAGAGAGAGAGGTTGTTGAGTAATTATTGTAACTAGAGAATGTTATTATTATTTTTTTTTTGAGTAATTGATTGTAAGGGGAAAAACACACTGAGTCTATCACGAGTCTGTAATAATTAAAATCTTAAATTACGTACGCCGTCATCCCCCCCCTCCCCTTTGCATCACTCACGCAGTTTTGGCGTCTCACTCGCTCACCGGCCGTGATAGATGGCAGTTGGTCAGTACGGTCGTCATCCTCATTCCCTCCCCCACCTCCAAGGATTTCTGTAATTTGATATTAATGATGTTTGATATGTTGAGGCGTGAATAGTGATATCTCACGAGTGATAATAGTGACGAAATAGAGAAACGGACTCGGGTAGAATCGTATTGTCCTTCCTCAGGAAATGTAACGGTGACGCCATTAGCCTTTGGACAAGCGAGTCCTGTGTTCCCGCTCACCTCCCCTACATTTTTGAGCTGGAGAGTGAGGTATTTCTTATATTTTTGTGTACTGTACTTTATATTATTATATTTTAGTGAAGCAAGAGAATGCTAGCTAGTTCTGTCTGAGCCTCAGATAAATGTGTGACTTTTGTAGGCCAAGTATCAGGTGCCCAGGGACTGTGAATTATTTATTATTGTGTTGAAATGACTTGGTAATTCAGTACTTATTAGGGCTATGTTGTGAGTAAATGTTCACATAGTTACTTTGTGAGGCACAATGATATTGATACAGTGATGATTTTCATGGTTGGAGTTAGTTATTTATGCTTACTGTGTATGTTACATTTTTTTTTTCTTCCATGTTATCCCTACAATAAGTATTATTTTGAGCAGACCTATGTGTCTGTAGTGCCATGTGTTATTCTGTTATTACTTGAGATGCCGAGTGTTGTAACTCATGTTTCTTTATTATGAGACCTTCCTGATCATGTGAAGGGAATACTTGCATTTGGGAGAATAGTTATTCATTATACATATTAACTTCTAGCGGGTCCAAGCGTGGAGGTCGAAGTTCCAGTGAGTCAAAATCCAAGTGTGGAGGTCTAAGTACCAGTGAGTGAGTCCAAGTCCAGGCGTGGAGGTCGAAGTCCCAGTGAATCAAGGTCCCAGTGTGGAAGTTAAGGTCGGGAGTGGCAGAGGACTGGACCAGTGAAATTTGTGCTCAGAGGGACAATTATGAAGAAACACATTGGACTGGGACAGAGGAGCTAAGTTTTGTGCATTTGATATTAGGACCATATAGAGATATTTTTCGAACAATGTGCCAACTGATTCATGTTTGATCTGTAAAGCAAGTAGCTGGGGAAGATTTCTACATTTTGGTGTTGTTAATACTCATTCCCTCCCACTCGAACTTTGTTTGTATAACCCTTGAGAACTGGTGGTATAGAGCTTACCTAGTAGTTTATTAATGTATAACTTAGAAGCATTCTGGGAAACTGCGAAGGTTGGGCTTGGGTTGGCCTAGTTTGAGACTGGCCCCATCATTTTGGCATGCTACCACTCTTAACTTAGCCACTTGAAATGTAATAAACGCAACCGAAGAGGCCGCTAATGGGAGAGAGTCTCCATCAGTCAGTTCCTGATCATTCCAGCACACAATGGTCATCAATAGTGCTTGTTTTCTGCCCCCTTTGACCATGTAAAAGTCTGGATCGCAGAGGTGACAGTACAAGGACAGGTGTGGCCAAGGCAGGTGTGGCCAGGTGTAGGGTAGGGAGGGAAGAGAATTTGGGAAGTGACGTGTTATATGGCAAGACTGGTTGAGCCTTGTGTGTGCTGGGGTTTGTGATCTCGATTTTTGTGTGACATACTCGTAATGGATACCTATTGTTCCTTGCCTATGATTCCAGTGAGCGCGCGCGCGTGCTCACACACACACACACACACACACACACACACACACACAGATTAAGAGAAAAGAATACTAGCTTCGCTATCGCGGCTGTTGAAAATAAAGAAAAGATTCACCAAAGAGCAAACTGTTTTATTTACAGGAGTACTGCCATAGAATTTGCACCCTTGTAATGGACGTTCTGAATATAGTACTTTATGCCCTCTTCACTATTTTGATACGGCCCACTGGAAACTGGTATATTGCAGAAACATTCCATAGTTTGTGGTGGAGGCAGACAGGGAGGAAAATAGGCGGGAAGGTAGGCAGAGGGGTTGGTAGGGATGCAGGTAGGGAAGCAAGCAGAGGGGTAAGTCGGTAGTAAGCTAGGTAGGTAGGATGGTAGGTAAGTACTTGCAGGTAGGTATTAACAAGTAGGGGAGGTGGAGGCGGTGGCTCAATCGGTAGAAAGGTGGCCTGCAGTCCTACCGGACCCAGGTTGAAATCCCAGCTGGGGCAGGGAACAGTTTAAGGATTTGAATTTCATTAAAACAGACTTTACTGATCTACCAGAAGACCCGCCGACATGTCGTTAAAATACCCCCGTTAATACCAGTAAACCAGTCCTGTACGAAACCGCCCTAGCATGTATTAAATATGGACGATGGGTGATAGCGCCGAAGTGGTGGCATGTAGAGGTGTATGGTATGTAGGTGGACTACTGGGCCTTGAGAGCAGGCTGTGAAGCCTATGCCCAGAGTTGGGCACATAAAAACAAATAGTAAATAGGTAGGTACGGGGTCGGTTCCCCCAGAGTGGCCGGGGGGGAGCGAGGGGCTGCGCCACGCCCGGGGGCGGCGCCACCCTCGGGGAGGAACCCGGTGGTGTCGGGAGGCGGCATTCCCCGAGGAGGGGGATAGCAGTGCCTCTCCCTGGGGGGTCGGGGAGCGCCAGCCCAGGAGGGGCCAGGGTGCGGTGCTTCCCCGGGGATCCAAGGGGGAGGAACCCCCACAGGGGGGCGGGGGTCGACGCCCCTCCGGGGAGGGCCGGATGGCGGCGCCCCTCCCTGGGGAGCCGAGAGACGGTGCCACCTGCGGGGGGCTGGGGAGCCGCGCCCTTTTCGGGGGGGCCGACGGTCCCCTGGGGAGGGGGGACAGAAGATTTTGGCCATATATTGTTACCCTGAAGGTTTCATGGTGATAGCTCAAGCCATTCATGAGGTATAATGGAGTTAAAGCGGTCGATAAAAACTGGTTGACCTTCGGCAGCCATTTTGGTGACCTTGACCATGACCTTGACTGCCCATTCTCTTACTCGTCCAAGATTATGGCCATATCTTGAAACCCTGAAGGTTTCAGGCTGATAGCTCAAGCCGTCCATGAGATTATAATGGCAACACACACACACACACACACACACACAGACGAGGCAAAAACATTATCGTTCCGCCTTTACCAAGGCGGAGCGACAATTATCATCATCATCATCACCCTAAAAGTGAACAGAATTATCATTATCACAGCAACCGAAATGCATTAATATGATTATCCTCGGTGTCTCTTTTTGCATCTCTGTTTCTCCCTTTCTTATAACATCTTTACTTCCTCTCTCCTCTTCCCTCCCTCTTTACAGGAAGTCATTCTCGAATTTTCCCCACTACAGTGAGGAAGAGGAAAGACAGGTGAAACGAGAGAGAGAGAGAGAGAGAGAGAGAGAGAGAGAGAGAGAGAGAGAGAGAGGGGGAATTAAATGACAGTGAGAGACGAAAAGAAGAGGAAGAAGGAAAGGACAAGGAAGATGGAGAGAGAAGAGGGAAAGGAGAATAAAAGAGGAGGAGGAAGAAGGAAAGGAAAAAGAAGGGGGGAATGAGAGAGGATGAGGAGAAGGAAGATGGTTAGAATTATAAGAGAAGGAAGAGAAGTATAAGAGGAGGCAGAAGAAAACGAGAAGGGGAAACGAATTTAGAGGAGAGAAGAGCAAGAAATAAGAGAACGAGGAGGGACAAGTGGAAAGGAGAAAGAGGGAGAGGAAAAGGAAGAGGAAGAATAATACATAAAAATAAGTGAAGATTAGGAGGACGTGGAAGGGAGAGTGAAGCTTAATTTCTTGTGCACCCAGTTGACCAGTTCCCTGAAATCTTTACATTTTCCTTCTCTTATCTCGCTCGCTCACTCTAATACCCTTCTATATCACTGTGTTCTCACTCACACTTTCTGGCTCAACACACATCCAACTTCCAGATACATATACATTCACTCTCAACAACTCACTTCCTCACTAAAAATCATTTTCTACAACGCTTCGTTGTCTGATTTACTTGCTTATCTACAAGTTCAATTTCTACAGCTCCCTTCTTCTTCTTCTTCTCCCCCCCACCTCTCTCTCTCACACATATTTTAATTGTCGGGTTAATACTCGCTCACTCTCTCTCTCATATTCTTTTTTAATAATCCTTATCACAAGACAATGGAAATTCCCTATGACGAAGCCATAGGTCCTCGGCGGCTGAACGAGAATGAGAGTTTTCTAATTGCTTGTTCGATCGCGTTCTCAATGCCGCAGTTATGGACCGATTTTGACGACTGAGGTGTCAAATTAATCCACTCAAGCTGACGATGTGCCCTCGTCTTAGCGGTCGACACGCCCATTTCAACCCGAAAGCCACAGTGGCAAAAATGAATAAATAAATAAATTCATTCATCATCATCCAGTCCTAAGTTACCCCATGAGGAGCGTAGGAGCCCAGGGTTAGGGAAGTTGGACCTGACATTTAAGATGAGAGTGACCAGCCTCACTCATCACTGAGTGGCACTATGTGAGCAATAAACACCAACCACCCCATGGATACGAATTTCACCTGCTCAATCCGATTGGAGCACCGTAATTACCTATTGAACCACCAGGCGCCAAAATTTGGTTATATGGTTACCACCCAGCGTAGTAAATGGTTTCCTGGTGTACAGGAAACCATTTGGCTTGTAACTCAGTGTAGAGTCACTCATAGGCAGAAGGACGAGGAAAGAATGAAGGAAAGAAAGACAAAAGTGGATGGAAGGAAAGAAAGATGGAGGAGATGAAAGGGTAGACACCCGAGAGCAGCATTACATCGAGCAAGTGGATGGTGAGCGCCCCCACCTACCACTAAATAATAAATAAATAAATAAAAATATGGGATTGACTTACGAGCAAACTTCTTTATTTACGAGACTATTGCCATAACATTTTTTATAATAGGAATGGGCGTTCAAAATACAGTAATTCATGCCTATACCACTAATTTTAAACGACCCACTGGAAACTGGTATATAGTGAAAACCTTAATTTGGTGGTGGCGGCAGACAGGGAATGGATGTTGAGAGGTTGCACTAAAATAACTAGACAAAATTCAGAATAAACCTGCTATTACGAATGAGCTACCTCCCCTACAGGTAAGAAGGAATGTTGCCTCCCTTGCATTATTTTACAGAGACTTTTATGGCAATTGCTCAGACGAAGTTGCATCCATTGTGCCACGTCTCCATGCCTTCCCCTGTACTACATGGACATCTGGTAGCGCTCATAATTGGAATGTCATACTGTCATATTGCAGAACTTCCGCCAATCAGAAATCTTTTATTCCCCGAACTGCATCTCTTTGGAACTCGCTTCCCCATAGTTGTTTCCCCTCAAACTTCACCCTACAGCTGTTCAAGTCCATCTGTTACAGATTTATTATGAATGGAGGACACCAGTAATCTGCTGTATGGATTATTATTTTTTTTAATCATGTTTTTTCCATCCTTTGTTCTGTTATTTAAAAAAGATACGGCAGGCAGAAAGATGGACAGAGGGGTTGATAGAGATGTAGGCGAGGAAGAAAGCAAGGAGATACCGTAAGTAGCTGGTTAGGTAGGTAGGTAGAGTGGTAAGGTGGCAGGTAGATGGGTACTAGTAGGTAGATAGGTAGGTATTTGAAGGTAGGGTGGTAGGTTAGTACTCGCGGGTAGTTTGGTAGGTATGTAGGCAGCCTATTAGTAGGGAGATTGGCAGGTAGGTAAGTAGGTACTCGTACGTAGATAGGTAAGTACTAGTAGGTATGGATGTAGGTAGGTAGGTAGGTAAGTAGGTACTAGTAGGTATGTAGGTAGGTACTTGTAGGTAGGTAGGTGTGTACTCTTTGGCAGGTTGGTAGGTAGGCAAGAAGGTAGATCGTCAGGGAGATGGGGAAGTAAGCAGGCAAACAGGCAGGTAAAAGGGAAGAAGAGAGAAAGGCCTGAAGGCAGAGAGATGGGTAAGGAGGTTGGCAAGGAAGGAGGTAGGAGGGCACATACGGTAAGCTGGCAAGAAGGTTGGGAGGTAGGTATGCAGGGAGGAAGGCAGGCAGGTAGGCAAGAACGTAGGTAGGGAAGCAGGGAAGGTATGTAAGAAGATACATAGGAAAGGAGATAAGTAGGGAGGTAGGTAGTTAGGTAAGGTAATATGCAAGGCGGCAGGCAGGGAGGTAAGAAAGAAGTATGAAACTACGAAGGCAGGTAAAAAAGTAGGTAGGGAAGTCGGCAGGGAAGAAAGTAGGTAGACAGGTGGGTAGGTGAGTACGCTGAGAGGCAACTAGGGATGTAGGTAAGCAGGGAGGAAGGTAAGAAGTAGCTAGCAAAGCAGGCAAAAAGTTGGTAGGGAGCAGGGAAATAGGTAGGTTGACAGGTGGGTAACAGGCAGGTGGCATTGGAGGAAGGGTGGGAGGTACGGTAGTTAAGGTAAGTTGGAAAGTATGGATGGAAGAAGGTAGGTAGGGAAAAGTGACAAGAACTACTGCAAGTTAATTCCTTGTATAATAGAAGGATTACTTGGACCTTAATATTGTACCTTCCCGCTTCTGAGTGGCTGGAAAACCTAAAATCAGAGCAAAACAAAGTGGGAAGGATCATACGCGACTTCGGCTTTGTGGCCCTGGCGTGGCAATTATACAGGTTTTATAAATTCATCCCTACAATTCTGGGCCCGTATTCTCGTTAGGTAAGGAAAACCCCTAGCACTTCCTCCTTGGCGATTTATTTTTGGATATGCCTGGTTAATATCCTTTTGTACGTTATTTATGCAGTGAATGTCTATATTGGAAGGATTTATATAACAGCACAGGACAGTAAGAGGTAAGACTGGTGATGTGGCGATAATATGGTAGGCTGTGGTAAGTAGGTTGTGATGGTATAGCGATTATGGTACTCGTATGGTGTGGTGTCGTGATGGTACAGGGGGTGACACGTGTGGTGTGGTGATGGTACTGTGTGGTGATGATGAGTGGTGTATTATGGTAATGATATTGATCGTGTGGCGATGGTACTGGTGTAGGTGAAGGTATTAGTGGTGTGGTGATGATAAAGTTGTGATGGTACTGTGTGGCGTAATGATGATACTGATTTTATGCTGATGACGTGATGTGTGCTATGGTGGTGCTGGTGTTGGTGGTGAAGTGAGTGACAATATGGTGTGTTGTGATGACGTTACTGATGATGTGATGATGGTGATAATGTGGTGATAGTGGAGTGATTTGTGTGGTAGTGGTGGTTGCTGTTATACTCTGTTCGGTATTTTTTTTCATACTCTCTCTCTCTCTCTCTCTCTCTCTCTCTCTCTCTCTCTCTCTCTCTCTCTCTCCTTGGAATACCGGGTACCATAATTATAATTCAGTGCAAATGACTAGTATTATTTGTAACTACCTGTATAGTGGATTAATATATAACCTCAATAATAAGCAATTAGCTGTAACATGTTAGGAGTTTACATTGTTTATTGTTATAAAACACTTTTCTTTTACCCAACATTGCTGCTTCCAGACCTCATATATATGCTTCATATAGTAATAATGAGAGGAGGAGCCGAGAGTTTAGGTCATATATTTTTTCTTCACGACATAAGTTTAATATAACTAAATCTATTTCTTTCTAGTACATCCTCCCTTCTGGTGAACACTAAGGTCAGCGCTGATAAGGGTCATTGGTTGATAAACATTTTGCGAAACTTCAGAGGTGATTTGGCAACATCTCCTGGATGTGACTGAATACCATATTCAAGTTACTTTTCTTTGTATGTGAGGAAGGAACCAAAGGCAACAAGCCGGCAAAACTGTTCCTTCCCAAAATATAAGAGAGAGCCAAATTCAAGATCCAATCATTTCGAGATGCCTGGACACAATGCGTTTGAAAGGCTGGAGATCATAGGAAGCAGGAAATACAGACAGAGGGAGACAGTTCCAGAGTTGACATGTTGCATAAATGAAGGACTGGGAGTAATCGTTAACTCTTGCTTTAGAGAGTTGGAGGAATGCATGCATGTTATGAGTCCATATTATAATTACAAATCATAATAGACAAATAGATAAATAGATAGATAAATAGACAGATAGACAGCTCTATGCGAGCCTGGGAATGGGAAATGATCTTGCAAGTTACACTGAGGAAAAGCTGACGACAGACTAGGAAGTAGCCAGTCAGGAGATGATGCAGTTAGTTGTCAGCAATACACCAGGTGAACAAAGCCTTGTTGACCATACACACACATACACACATACTCACACACAGGCTTCTAGAACTTTCCAACCACAGTGAACACACGTGACACGACTCCTGTTTCACCAGAATTTAGGAAAGAGAGCTCAGAGGGAGAGAGGCCATAGAAGCGGCAGGGAGTGGGAAGAAAGGCTTAGCAACTTGGAAGAGAGAGAGAGAGAGAGAGAGAGAGATAGGAAGACAGCTAGCGGGACTCTACTTTATACTTCGCTCTGTGTGAGAGACTTGTTAATATTTCCAAGACAAATAAAAATAGTCCCATACTATTCTTTACCTCTCCTTGTCATTGAATGACAAAATGGGAAAGAAGATTATATACTTGCAAAGCTACTCAAGTATAACAACCGCTCGTCCACAAGTCTAATATATATAACTTCTCTACAAGTAACTACAAAGTCTTTTTATGACATTTAGTTCTAGAAGCCTGTGTGTGAGTATGTGTGTATGTGTGTGTATGGTCAACAAGGCTTTGTTCACCTGGTGTATTGCTGACAACTACCTGCATCATCTCCTGACTGGCTACTTCCTAGTCTGTCGTCAGCTTTTCCTCAGTGTAACTTGCAAGATCATTTCCCATTCCCAGGCTCGCATAGAGCTGTCTATCTGTCTATTTATCTATCTATTTATCTATTATGATTTGTAATTATAATATGGACTCATAACATACAGACATTTCAGGGGAGCAGTGACCATTGAAGTAGCGATAGAAAAGAGATAAAGATGCAACAGTGCGGCGAAGAGACAGAGGTTGAAGGGAGTCAGTAAGAGAAGGAGAGTTAATGAGGCGAAAAGCATTTGACTCCACCCTATTGTGAAGAGCTGTATGTAGAGAGCCTCTCCACACATGAGAGTTGTACTCCACGCAGGGGCGGATAAAACCCCTGTATAGAGTCAACAATTGTGCAGGGGTAAAGAAAGAATGGAGTCGGCTTAGCACACCCAATCTCTTGGAAGCAGATTTTACAAAAGATGTAATATGATCTTTCCAAGATAGGTCCCGGGTAAATGAAACCCCAAGCATGTTCAAGGATGATGCAAGATTAAGCTGAATATTATTAAACATTAGTGGATATACCTGTTGAAGATTTTGTTGAGTTGATAGGTGTAAAAAATGAGTCTTTGATGCACTAAAAACAACCAGATTACTTTTATCCCGGTCAGAGATACGAGCCAAGTCAGGAATTAGGTGTGCCATAGCCTCATCCCTTGATTGTTGAAGTAACTGCTGAGATGGACGTTGTGGGAATCGAATGGAAAGGTGAAGGGTGGTCATTAGAGTATGAGTGAATAGGGTTAGATGTACAGTTTCGAAGGTCATTGATGAATAAAAGGAAGAGGGTTGGTGGTAGGACAGAGCCCTGAGGAACACCACTGTTGATAGATCTAGGAGAAGAACTATGGCTGTCTACAACAGCGGCTATAGAACGACCAGAAAGCAAGCTAGAGTTGATGGCACAGACAGAAGGAGAGAAACCGTAAGAGGGCAGTTTGGAAATTAAAGATATATGCCAGACTCGATCGAAAGCCTTTGAGATATTAAATGCAATGGCAAAGCTATCGCCAAAGTCCCGAAAGGAGGATGACCAGGAGTCTGAAAGGTACCAGGTGAGAAGATCGCCAGTGGAGCGTCCCTGACGGAACCCATACTGACGATCAGAAAGAAGGTTGTGATAGGAAAGATGCTTTAAAATTTTTCTATTAAGAATTAACTCGAAAACTTTTGAGATACAGGATGTTAAAGCAATTGAACGATGGTTAGAGGGTTGGGAATGGTCACCCTTCTTTGGTACTGTCTGAATGAGAGCAAACTTCCAGCAAGAAGGAAAGGTACAAGTTGATAGACAAAGGTGAAAGAGTTTGTCTAGGCAGGGTGTAATCACAGAAGCACAGTTCTTGAGAACAACAGGGGGGACTCCATCAGGCCCATATGCCTTATTAGTACTGAGGCCTGTCATGGCAGAAAATACATCATCTGAAGACATTTTAATGTCAGCCATGAGGAAGTCAGATGGGGGAAGTGATGGAGGAACAGCACCAGAATCGTCTAAGGTGGAATTGGAGGAGAAAGTCTGAGCGAAGAGATCTCCTATATCAGTAGAAGAAATAGCTACAGAACCATCAGAGTAGAAAAGAGGAGGGAAGGATGATGAGGTAAAGTTGTTAGAAAGGTTTTTGGCAAGGTGCCAGAAGGAGCGGGAAGAATTCGAGTTAGAGAGTGGAGAGCATTTAGTACGGAAGAAATTATTTTTTGCAGAGCGACGAACAGACTTAGCACGATTCCGCGCAGAAAGTGACAAGTTTTGACAAAAGGAAAAAAATGCAATGTTCTAAAATCTCTAAGCAGTCACAAAAAACGACATGAACTCAAAAAACTGGAGATAACATGCTATCAAACTCATATAAACTATACAATACAGATCGTAACATGACAAAATATCTCCTAGTGTTTAGAGATCTGAAAGTCGTTTGATGCTGATACTAACTAGCTTACTTGTATTTCCGGGGGGACATATGTATAAGTTCGAGAATTTTACACTGTATCACCTGCCAAATCAGACAATAAATACCATCTTGCCCCATTACTTTTCTCAACATTTAGGAAGAGTCTGGGCTACCTTGATCCCTCCCTGTATAAACCCTGAACACTTTGCAGTCTGGCCCAGTTACCGGCAGTCAAGTGTCTTCAAACAGGTCCACACCCGGCAGAGATTTACTTACCTGCTGCAGCGCTATCCTGCCAAAACTCTCTCTCTCTCTCTCTCTCTCTCTCTCTCTCTCTCTCTCTTATCACCAACAACTAAATCAGCAGTCTGTTTGCCTTACCTCGGTTATGTGAACAGCAAGTGTCTCGTTGGTATTTCCTCTTGTTTCTTTGGTCACTCACTTGTCCTTTCAGCCTTATCAACTTTCTCTAACGTCATTATAATTTGGTGCCTATTTTTTCACTGAACCACCCACTTACTCCTTCTTCACATCCTAATTTCTATGTTCACTTATTACTGTGTTGGATCGTTGGCCCTCCCCCCCCCCGTTTTATTTTTTCATTATTTCTTATTTTAAGTATGGACTTGTCTTTGAGCTGAACTTTTCTAATCATTTTCCCGTTGAACAATTTATTCTTTTTTTCTATTTTATACTTTAGTCTTTGCAAGCTTATCATTTCAGCATTTTCTAAGTCATCAGTTTGGTTTTATTTCCACTGTCTTTATTTTCTTGCACTGTTTACCTTTTTTTTTTCTTTTATTTTTTGGCACAGTTTCCAGTTAGTGTCTGTTCAAAGGCAGCTTCTCTTTTTTTGCATGATAATTTCTGCGTCTTCCTGTATGTTAGGAGACATCATCATCACTATCAGCAGTAGCGGCCTATCATAAACTTAGTGCTTTCCTGTTCCTCTATGATGGCAACTCATAAACTTTGTCAGGATAATTACTTCTTGAATTCTGTGAAATTTTCGACATAAAACACACTTTCCTGCACCGCTTAAAATATTTGCTTGTGTCTGATCAGTGTTCACGCACAGTATATGGGATATATGATTTGTCTTAATGAAATTGATTCTATACATCCAGTTACATATTTATGATTCTAGCTAGTGAAACTTTGGCTTAAAATTTCCACGTACTTTTTTTTTTTTTCCTCAGTGTATCACATCTTTCACTGATATATCTGGAGAAAATATATCACTGATCACTCGGGTACTGACGAGAGAGAGAGAGAGAGAGAGAGAGAGAGAGCGTGTACAAACCCACCAACACCCAACGCAGGAGTGAGACGGGGAACACTGCAGACCTACCACCACCATCACCAGGTATACGCGCCAAAATTTAAACCAGAATTCACTTGCATAACCAACTCATCATCTCGTCAACACTCACTACTTCATTACACCACTTGACCTGTTTCAACTGACCCACAAATTAATACTAATACATTGTTTCTAAATATATACCAATTAAACTGCAGTCATAAGCCACCATTAAGCTGTCTGTTTGTCTCTATGCATTCGTCCTGCTGTCAGTATGTTGATGTCAGGAAGGTTATACCGAACTGCAGCCTTATACTGAAACCAATTCCTCCCTAAAACTCACAGATTCTCTGTTCAATCTTTTGTCTACAGAAACCTTATCAATTTTACCATCAACCCTTCATCGATCAACTATTCACTGCTGATTCTGTCATTTCAAAACGAAATTGAAAGAAATTTGCAGTACTTCATGCTGAATTAGTTAAAGATATGTATTTTTAGGCAGTCTGCTGATGCAGATGTAGTGTTGGTGTGGATGGGCAGAAACACTTTACTTTTCACTGAGCAGTTTGCTGAGGCAGAGGTTGTGTTGGTGTGGGTGGCCTTTCTGCTTCTACCTGACTCAATGCCACTCAAACGTCTCTCGCTCCCTTCTGCCCCCTGAGTCACTTTGTGTCTCTGCTTCTCTTCGGAGAAGTAGTATTTTGTGTGAGACACTGTGACTAAGGCACCATCAACACTGTCAGTGCTGGTGCATACGAGTATTTTCGACGTATGACAACGATGCCGTGCTCGGACAGTGATCATGTAGACGGCAGTACTGATCGTCAACACGCCCACCGCCTGAGAACGTCATCATAACCCAGCTTCAACACCATCTCCTACAGTGATGGTGTACATGAGCCTTGAGATGCAGGGTTTGAGTTAAAAGCAGGGGTGGCGACACACTGACTCACCGTTGGTCACCTGTTGTGGCAGACGAATGAGCAGGGATGCCAGCACTGTCACATCTCACCCACCTGGCGGAGAAAAGGACACGTTTATACGGTTATGATTATAATTAATATATATATATATATATATATATATATATATATATATATATATATACACAGGGTGTGACGCGACGTATGACAAAAACTTACACCAATAGGCTCTCTCTCTCTCTCTCTCTCTCTATATATATACACACACACAGGGTATGACGCGACGTATGACAAAAACTTACACCCATAGGCTACACGTAGCCACTGGGGGGCAGGGGGGGCAATTTGCTTCCCTGGGAAAATTTTGGGGAAATGCTGAAAGGGATTTTTGGCATAGTTCTTGTATGACAATACAGTTTTCCTAATTTTACCACTAGTATATTAAATAATATTGTCTATTCCAGAAATATTTATGTGGGAACAATAATTTCCTTTGAGATTGAAACTAGACTAAAAATTATAAAACTCTTGAGAAAAAACGACCAGTTATAACTTAACAATATCCCCTATCACCTTAGAAAATGTGGTTAATATTAGAGCTCTAATGATGTTTTGCACCTGAATCCTGAAAAGGTGTAGAAATGGCCTTGCTGTCCCCTCAGTCACATCCTCTCACCCTGCGGGCATATCCTCTCACCCTGTAGCTAGTTGCAAACAAACACTGCACAATTATTGTTACAAACAGCTGAAACAAGCAGAATTAATGAAGACAGCATGAAGCCATTGTCATCACCTCAGACTACATTTTAGAAGGTAAGCAGATATAAATGTGTGTCAGGGGCCTCGTTTGAGTGGGGGACAGGGGGATATGTCCCCCTCACTTTTTGGAGCTTGGGGGACATAGTATCTTTTGTCCCTCCCACTTTTCTAGGTGAGAATTTTCAGGATGAATAGCTTTACGCCGTTTTTCTTTTTTTTCCTTAATGGAAAGATCCTTTCTATACAGTTCAGTACAGGTGATGTGAAAATCATTCCCTGCTCAGCGAGGAAGGTCGAGTGGTCACTGAGTCAAGGATTAAGAGATGTTAATCCCACCAGATGTATTTGCTTAGGTCAGTCTTACATATGCACCACCCCTGATGTTTGAGCCAATGAGAATCAAGCTAAAAGAATAAGTAGTGGAAAACTGAATTTCTATTGGCTACCACCGCAGCAGTAGTACAAAACAGAATACCAGCTTGGGGGTGGGTGCGGCAGCGAAATCTAATTTACACATATGTGCTAAGTGGAGAAAGAGAGAGAGGGAGAGAGAAAGAAAGAAGGGGGAATAATCCCCAAGCTAGACCTCATTAGATCATATAGTCCTGCTAGGGTCACAGGAGGGAGCTACCCCTTCCAGCAGAGCAGCCACTGGCCAGGCCGCGAACTCGCAACCTCATGATTACGAGCCCGACACCGTACCACTGAGCTACGGCGCTCCCAGAGAGAGAGAGAGAGAGAGAGAGAGAGAGAGAGAGAGAGTACCGCAAAGGAAAATAGAGAAATAGCGATATTATCACGAATGTGGGAAAGTGTGTGTTTGGGACACTATCGCCAGATCTCGAGTTTTCATTGGCCTATCCATTCCGCCATTTTTCTTCCAGCAGCCAGTCAAAATACAAGGTTTATTTCCGAATATAAACAGATAGTATGGACGCCATTGCCTCTCGTATGGTAGGTGCTATGCCAGTGCGTGGTATATTTCATCATAATTTCGTAGGTTATTACGCAAAATAGCTGTACTTCCTTATGTGTACAGAGAGATACTGATAGCAAGTAAATGATGCTCTAAGAGTATAGTGCAACAGTGCTTTTTTCAGTACTAAAAGTGCACAAGAAATCTGTGGTACCAAAAAAAAAAAAATTGTTTTGAGGTAGAATGGACGGCAGATAGCATGCCTATATCTACGAGACTGGCCATGATGACCAATGATACAAGCGTCAAGGAGATGTCTTTGCTGTGGAAACTCCAGTGCCTTCTAAATTATTTCTGGTGTTTCCTTTTGCTCTCTAATGAGAGAAGAGACCTCTGGTAAGATTTTGTACTGAGTATTTTTACATACTCTTCTCTGAAAGGATTATTAGCTATTTACTTAAAGTTACTCCACGAAAAATGTGTTTCTGATGACATAAAGCATCAAATCTAGGAAAATTTGGGGTGACTGATATGTGGGAGAAATATTCCAAGTGTTTGCCCCTCCCCCTGGCAAAAACCCTGGATACGCCACTGCTTACACAATGATTTATCATGCAATTTTCAGTATATTTTGTTCTATAACATATACTCACTGTGACCCCAGTTCACTACCCAGCATTCGGCTGTTTAAGTGAAAAAGTTTCGTGGCTGGCATGTGCCTTTGGGTGAGAGCTTCGCAGGGCAACGGAAGACGAGTATTATTAGCATATACTGTACTGTACATTAAAATCCGATATCCTATCAGTACAAATGAGTGTTAAGAAGAAACTTTACATAGTCTATTGATTCTTTAACATTGTCATGCATTCCTGCAATTCTTTTGCATAAATCGACTGTAAATTGAGGATTAAATTCAAATTTTATGGCTTGCGAGGGAGTAAGGAGGGAGGCAGGGGCTGGTGTGTTGTTGCCACCTGCCAGCTATTTAATGTTCAGTTTGTAAGATATTGCTACCAGCATTTTCATAACACCCACAGCTCATTCAATCGAAAAACGTTATAGTCTAGTCCGGTTTTCAGGTAGTTGGACAACTCCAGGCATTTTGGAGTCAAAGTTGGAAAATATGCTTTTCTAGGGTCTTTTTTTGTGCAGAATCCATTTTTGCTGTTTGCCAAGCTGTATCTCTGAAGCTGACACCGTCAGACGGGTAAATCCAAGATGGCCACCTTAAACTCAAAAGCATCATTTTTACAAGTGGTGCCTCATCCGTATATCATTATGACGACCGTAAAACCTTATTAAAACCCACTATAAAGTCATTGTACATTAATTATTTTATTGATATTACTTTTCTCTTAATTAAGTAATAAACATAAACATAAATCCGGGATGGCTGACAACACATTTATATTACAACAAGTTGCAGATTGCAAATTGATGAACAGGCATAGTGGCAGTGTGTTTTACACAGTGTCATTGTTGGGCTTCGACATTGGTACAATCGTCATCGGATGTTCTACTGCTGTACAATGCAAGTGGGACTTTTTACATTTGCAACGTGCACTCATACATCGGTTGGCGCAGTTGCAGGTGATCAGTTCCACACATGAGTCTGGGACTGGGGGTAGGGACATCAGCGTTGGCACCAGTGATGCAATAACAGTTCTTCAATGTCTTCACTGTTTGCTTTTGCCTCTATTCCAGCCCTCAGTCCTTGTCCTTCGTTTTGGATGAAGGTCAGGAGTTTTGGCATCAGGATTCTCCACATGGCCTGGATGGTTAGCTTATGTGCTCGCATTGCTTTGGAGTATGACTTGCCTTTGCCCGTGAGGACTTGTTCTGCTGTACCAGTACCAAGGATTTTGCTTTCAACCCAAGCCTCCAGTAGACCAGATGATTGAACATGTTTCCCAATGACCTTCAGAAAGTTCAGCGATATGTGCAACCCGCCCATTCTGACGATCAGGAAGTCCTGGTATTCGTCCTTTGCCCACTTGAGCTCCATCAGCTTACAGTAAATGGCTTCATCAACTGTAAGTACGACATGGTGTTGTCCAAGTTGTGTTGCAATGTGTTTGCATCTCTGAACCACCGCATGGAGAGTGTCAAGTTCATGGGCTGTGGCCTGGACAATTGGTATGTAACCAACACTTGTCATTTCAGGATTGGCGCTACAGTTGCTTTGGTTAAAATGTGTCCAGCCTGTCTTGATGTCCACATCTTGTCGTTTCAGGAAAAAGGCCATGTCCTTGGCAATGGCTTGAGCTGCTGATGGATTGTCATCATTTGATTCATTGGACCATTCTTTGTTGATGCCCTCAGTTGCTCTAGGTTCTAGTCTTCATGTCATCACTGCAGCAGGTGAAAGTTGATCCATGACTTCGGGAACTTTCAGACTCGTGTTTGGGGAAGGTCGAAGGTCCTTCAGTCCTATGTCTGCTTCGGGACCTCTTTGTCATCCAGCGATCTGTGTGGCATGGAAGCTGTTTTTACCATCAAAACTGTTGTTGTTGATGTCAATGTTGTCACATGTGAATTGCACGAATCTGTTTGGTACAAAGTTTGGTGGAATCACTACTCCTGTTTCTGCATCCATTGTTTTCAGTGTACTCTCAGCCAAGGGATGTGTCAACCTGCAGTAGTTTCGGTTAACTTATGATGTGTCCAGCTTTGTGAAATAGTTCAACAAGTTCTTTAGACCGTGTAGCCTGGTGCAAAGTGCTGGCAAGCCCAAGATGTTTAGGAGTCCAGTGCTTACCTCCAGTGACGTTGTAAACCAAGTCTTGTGCAATACTAAGAACTTCTGCTTGACTGTCATCCTGTTTTGTATCGTCTGCTACGTCGTCTGGATCTGCTTCCAAAAGACTCTGTCCACCAGCACCAAACATCAACCGAAGGAACATAAAAAGGCTATTTGGGACGCAGGATATCATTTCATCTTCATTGACAACAAATCCCTTGTACATGGGATGTGCCAGTATATCACCTCTCAGTCTCAAAGCCACATGAATCATCTCAATAAATCCTTCTTGAGCCTGATATTTTGGTATCAGTGTTGGTTCCTCCTTTTCAGAGAGTAATGTTGAGAAAGGGACAAGAATAAAACAAAAACATATCATATACATCGTTCCTGGAAGCAAAGATATCAACAATCAAATAAAACTGCGGCCATCTTGGATTTTCACTGCTTATGATGCTTTATTTACACACAAAGACACACATTTTACATATTTTATTATCAATATGTACATTAGGAGCTTGTGCAATGCATTATATCCATTAATATATTTTATATTTGAAGCAATTCTTCAAAATAAGCATTTTCTAGAAAAATGGTGGCCATCTTGAATTTTGTCCGCTAGGAGCAAAACCGCACGAGATACAGCTTGACAAAGAGCAAAAATGGATTCAGCACAAAATAAACACCCTAGGAAAGCCTATTTGCCAACTTTGACTCTAAAATGCCTGAGGATTTTTATACAGCCACATTTTCCAGATATTCCACTAGTCTGTTATTGTAAAGGGAGATTAACCTCACTTTAAGTCAGGAAGAATATTATTTATAAGTTTTTCCGCTGCAAGAAAACGTGGCGCGATTGGGTATCTCCACCTGTATTGCTTCCTGCAGCACTTTCATTATCATCGCAGAATCCGTAAAAATGGACAATATCTGCATATTCTTCATTGCTGTACGTACGTGGCATGCTGTTTCATGAACAAGTGAAGCTGAACCCAGTGAAGAGCAGAATGAGAACAGTATTTGAAGTGTGTCCCTCGCCTGCAGATTTTCCCGTTCAAATGACAGTGGACGCAGGGTTGCCAAGTCCTTATAGTCAATCTCGCTAGTTTATTACTGAAAACTAGCTAGAATGTTGCTAGATAGTAAACACTGCAAAACATCGCTAGAAAATACAATTAAATCTCTAGAATATCACTAAACAATGGCAAAAATATCCAGAATGTAGGTAGACATCATGTTGCCAGATGTTAAATATTGCCGCTAGGTAGAAACAAAAAATAGGTCTGGCTGCATAGCCGTTACATTGGCAATCCTGTGTCACTGTTCTCACGTCAACATCATATGAAAGAAATGGTGCCACGTTTACTTGCACCAGAAAAATTGTAATGAATAATAATATTACTCATGACTTAAAGGGATGCTAGTCACTCATTACAATAATGTTTATCCATTGAATGAACTATGGGTGTTATGATAATGCTGGTAGCAACATCCTACAAACCAAACATTACATAACTGGCACAACACACCAGCCCCCCCCTCTCCTCTCTCCCTACTCTCTCGCAAGCCATAAAACTTGAATTTTAATCCTCAATTTACAGTCGATTTGTGCAAAAGAATTGCAGGAATGCATGACGATGCTAAAGAATCAATAGACTATGTAAAGTTTCTTCTTAAAACTCGTTTGTACTGATAGGATATGGGATTTTTATGTACAGTACAGTATAAGCTAATAATACTCGTCTCCCGTCGCCCTGCGAAGCTCTCACCCAATGGCACATGCCAGCCACGAAACTTTTACACTTAACAGCCGAATGCTGGGAAGTGAACTGGGTTCGCAGAGAGTATATGTTATAGATTCTATAATATAGAACAAAATATACTCAAAATTACGTGATAGATCACTGGTGTAAGGTTTTTGTCATACGTCGCATTACACCCTGTATATATATATACACTGGTGTAAGGTTTTTGTCATACGTCGCATTACACCCTATATATATATATATATATATATATATATATATATATATGGTACGGTAATAAGCCGATAACCAAACACGTGTTATACTGTACCTTATATTGGCTTTTAACTGAAATTGTTTTAATACAGAAATTTATACTGACTGCAGTTTGAGCTGAGTTAGCACTGCTATGCTATAAAAGTAACTGGTGGGTGGGTGGACAGTTGGAGTTGATGGGATGGGATGCGTTGTTGGAGAGGTGGGCGTGGGGGGGCAGGGTGGGGGGACATGTAGGGCGGGTGACGTGGGTGGGGTGGATAGGTGAGCAGTTGGGTGGGATGTGTGGGTGATTTATGGGAGGAGGGTAAAAAGGCGAGATAGGTGAGTGGGTCAGTAGCTGGGTGGCGGTGGTAGGTGAATGGGTGGATGAGGTCGGTTTGTGAGTCGGTTTTGTGAGTGGGTGGGTGGATGAGTTGATGTGTGACTTCCCAAAGGAAAGGCAGGAGACCAGCTTACTACATTTGCTGAGTGGCTAGGTGTATGGGTTGGTGAGTGGACTGGGCAAAATAGTTACTTTGGGGAATAAGTCCGTGGGATGAACTGGTCCATGGTTGGAATAAGTCCATGTGAGAATAAACACCCATATTAGGGAACAGGCCCAAGTGAAAACTAATGTCCAGTGGATAAAAAGGTTCATGTAAGAAACAGGTCCATGGGAGAAAGTAGGTACATGTGGGGATTCAATGTGCCACCATGGGGAGAAAACGGGATTCATTTGAAGTAACTACAGTCGCTACCCGAAGGGAAAATAGGTCCATGGGGAATATAGGTCACTGGAGGAAAATAAGTCTACGAGAGGAAAATACGACCATAATTGGAAAACAGTTCCATGGGGAAAATAAGTCAGAGGAAAATAAATCAATGGGGAAAATTAAGTCAAAGGGGAAAATAAATGAAGGGAGAATAATAAGTCAGAGGGGAAATAGGTCCAAGGGAGGAAAATAGGTCTAATGGGAAAATAGGTCCGTCCATCCATACATCATCCAATCCTACTTTGCCCCATGAGGAGCGTAGGAGCCCGGGGCTAGGCAAGTTGGTCTTGACATTTAGGATGAGTGACCAGCCTCACTCTTCCCTGAGTGGCATTACGTGAGCAATAAACCCAACCATCCCTTGGATATAAACCTTCACCGGCTGAATCCGACTGGAGAGCCGCAGTGACCCACTAAACCACCAGGTGCCATAATTTGGTTATATTACTACCCAGCGCAGTAAATGGTTTCGTGGTGTACAGGAAACCATTCGGATTGTCACTCAGTGTAGTCACCCATAGGCAGAAAGAATAAGAAAGAATGAAGGAAAGAAAGACAAAAGAGGGAATGTAAAGGCACCCTTAGGTAGAAGGACGAGGAAAGAATGAAGTCAAGAAAGACTGAAGAGGAAGGATGAAAAGATGGGAGGAGAGGAAAGGGCAGACACCCGAGAGCAGCACTACATCGAGTGAGTGGATGGTGAACGCCCTCCACCAACCAGCAATAAGATAAATAGGTTCACAGGAAAAATAGGCTCATGAAAGAAATAAGATTCATGGAAAAGTTAGGCCTAGAGAGAAACTTGCAATTTTGGGAGAAAAAGGTCCTTTGTTCATATATGTTTTCCCCCATGTAATTATTTGTGTTGTTCATGTTGCTTAAACTTTATAAAATACAGTAATCTGTGGTAGAGTCCCTCGTTGGGAAGGTAGAGTATTAGCCTTTAGACTAGTATGAGTATCGTTACGAATGATGTATTGGTTGGCATTAACCAGAAGCAAGTCGCTTGATGCTAACACCCCTTCACACGGTCAGTATTTATATATAAAATTTATCCACAGCACATATACAAACCACCGCAATCCCACATGAACAATATTCTGAACAAACTTGTCAGGCAGTGCTATCATCTTACGTGTCTTTTTTGCGTATTTTTGCCTCGGTTTCAAGTTTGTTTCATCGGTTGATCCTGCAGTCGTTTTAACTTGCAGACGACAGAAATCCTAACTTCAGTATTCAAGCTGCCATCCAACGTTTTCTTCAGCTTATTGGTGATTTCTCGCCGTCTAAGGATTAAGACCGTTAGAGGTGATATTTAGGGAAGGCCTGAGTGGTACGGGGATAGAGGTATTAACTATTTTCATTTAGTACTCAGATTAAAGTTCTCATTTTCACGGCTACCATCTTCCTTCTTGTGGATCTTACCCACCCACTTCATGTAAGAGACAGTGAGGATCATTTTGCTAATGATGCCGATGCTGACGATGAGGATAAATTATTATTAACGATGATAATGATGGTTGTGGCGGTGGTTGTGACTGATGGTATGACTATTTGATTACACATAATTATGTTTTCTCATGGAAATTTTAGCTTCATGATGCGCCTCAGTTACACTCAGACTCCTATGACTCACTCTCAACTGGAGTAAGTCGACAGGCGTTGTCCTAAACATGACAGTGTTATTGGCCATCATAGCATCACAAATGTCACTTTGTGTTTGTGCGTCTGACTCACTGCCGCTGTCAGCAAGACCGGCAGGAGACGTGCACGCCATCACCACCGTTTGCAGACTGGCTGTTTGTTGACAATAGAAATAACGAACTTTCCATAAATACTGACGATATCGGATATAAATACGGTACAATGTCTTTTGTATTGATTATGTAAATACATTATATTATCTTGCTTAAGTTATTCTAATTAGGGACGACAGCTGACGTATATGGAAATGTTCCTGACTCGTCTGGTTCCCTTTCATATATTGATGTCCCCTATATTAGGTTGTGCCTCGACTGACAGTCACCAGGTGATGAGTGCAGGTATGTAATGTAGAAAGGCATTACATATCTGCAGTCGATGGTGTTCTGTTAGTCGAGGTATTTTTACCATTAGTGTAGGTCTAGCTATTTGTCTCTGTAGGATTTAGTGTAGGTTAGCGATTTGTCTGTTAGGTGATTAGTTTTAGGGTTTTTAGATTAGTTTTTCTTTATAATATAAGGTATAAAAAATATAAAACCAAGAAAAAATTAAAAAAATGAAAATACAAAAAAAAAATAGATTAAAATTATTATATATATATATGTACCTTTGCATGAAAGTGTGTCTGTATGTATGCATGGAAGTGTGTATGTGTGTGTGTGTGTGTGTATGTATGTATATATATATATGTTTGTATATATATGTATATATGTTTAAATGTATATATATATATATATATATATATATATATATATATATATATATATATATATATACATGGCCTTAATAACCAGGGGCTTCGGCCCCAATGGTTGATAGGCCGGAAAAAAAAAAAATAAAAATTGTATTGATTTGTTTTTTGTTTGTTCTTTTTGGAAGGAACGTTCTGCTGGCTCAGCCTGTGGTTTCTTACTCCTCGCATTATATATATATATATATATATATATATATATATATATATATATATATATATATATACTGTCTATATCGTCAATATCACTGTCACATGGTCAGTATTATTGTTACTAATTATTTACAGTAAATACTGTGTGAGGTCCGGTTTAGACATTAAAATATTTAAGTGCTGCCACGAGAAGTTCCAGATTACGATGTCTCATGTGATCACTGGCACACATATTATGCCCAATATTTGTTATGCCATGGAGTTGTGTTGTGGACGGGGTGTTGTTTTCTATAGGCCAAACATTTCCATTCTGTCCCTAACCCCCCACCCCCAGCTAAATGCAATAACATCTGTGTCCTCCATCTACATCTTCATTTGACAAAGCCAAACAGCATATGACCTTGACTGATCGCTCTGAGAATCGATCTGCCTAATCCCTACCTCACTCTCATGCCTTCCATCAACTTATGTTCAATAAGGAAAAAATAAAGTTTAATCTGATCCCGCTAGGATACCTAATGAACAGTTCTTCAAATCGAATCCCTTCATGTTTGCATTACCCCAAACCCTTCCACTATGGTTGGTGTAAGTCAAATCTCAAATTTATAAACTGAAATTGCTAGATGACCATATAATTTGAATTTTCCATGTGACTTTGACCTTTTACCGATTGTTATAATAAAAAAAGTGCATCATCCATGCAATATCCAACTCCCTTCCACGAATTCAGGACACACACACACACACACACACACACAAAAGCGCGTGGGCGTTGAACATTTCATAACATCGGCATTCCCAAAGCGTGTTCGAAATTCATATTTGCAGATACACAATATGTGCATTGATAAATACATACATATATATATATATATATATATATATATATATATATATATATATATATATATATATATATAGCCCCTGTGGTAAAGTATGCGTTTTCTTACACTAGAGAGTGAGGGTTCGCGTCCCGCCAGGGTAATAAACTTTGGGAGCGTTCTTCTGGCCGCGTACTGCTTGTCGGACACAAGGGGTACTGTGGTTCAACCAGTGTCGCATACTATAAAGTATGCTTGCACCCAGTCGGCTTGCGCGGGCCGATTACACTTGGTTCACATACTACACACACATATCCAAAGCCACTCCAACATTACAATTACACTTTACAAGCACTTCTCACCCTACATACAATCTCTACCAAACAGTCTAAGCCACTTGGTAGAGATACATTGGCTGTATCGTCCCGACCTCGGTCGGGATAGGCCGGTCCTGCAGTGGATACTCAAACGGCTGATGATGATATCGATCTTCTACATCGATATCTATATCTATCTATCTATCTATCTATCTATATATATTCATCATCCAATCCTACGTTGCCCCATGAGGATCGTAGGAGTCTGGGGCTAGGCAAGTTGGTCATGACGTTTAAGATGAGTGACCAGCCTCACTCATCCCTGAGTGGCATTACATGAGCAATGAATCCCAATCACCCTTTGGATATAGGCCTAAACCTTCACGGGCTCAATCCAATAGGAGCGCCTTAATTACCCACTAAACCACCAGGCGCCATAATTTGAATATAATCGTTACATATATATATACAGAGAGAGAGAGAGAGAGGGAGAGAGAGAGAGAGAGAGAGAGATACATATACAGATACAGATATATAGGTATAGATAGATAGATAGATAGATGGATATAATGGATATGTATGTACACACACACACACACACACACACACACACACACACACACAGAAATAACCAGACAAATTCACTTCAGAGACAGATAAATACAACACACACACACACACACACACACACACACACACACACACACACAGATATAACCAGACACATACACTTCAGAGACAGATAAATACAACACACACACACACACACACACACACACACACACATTCACACACATACAGAAATAAGCAGACAAATTCACTTCAGAGACAGATAAATACAACACACACACACACACACACACACACACACACACGCACGCACGCGTGAGCATGGGGGATAATAACTGCTATAGTTTTGCGAACGCGGGTGTAAGACACTATTCTTTTCAATAATGTCTTGGTATAAGATTGAAGTCTCTCAGTCCTGGATGCTGAGTTTTCATATGAGTTTAAGGTAAGAATATGACTGCACGGCCCTTAAGAAGAAACAGTATGGAGTAGATGTCAAGCTACTGTACTATGCCAGTATATCCACATCAGACAAGTATGGAGTTGATGTCAAGCTACTGTACTGTGCCAGTATATTCACATCAGACAAGTATGGAGCAGATGTCATGCTATAGTACTGTACCAGTATATTCACATCAGACAAGTATGAAGTAGATGTCAAGCTATAGTACTGTACCAGTATATTCACATCAGACAAGTATGGAGTAGATGTCAAGCTATAGTACTGTATCAGTATATTCACATCAGATAAGTATGAAGTAGATGTTAAGCTTTTGTAGTGTACCAGTATATTCACATCAGACAAGTATGGAGTAGATTTCAAGCTACTGTATAGTATTGTACCAGTATATTCACATCAGACAAGTATGGAGTAGATGTCAAGCTGTAGTACTGTACCGGTATATTCACATCAGACAAGTATGGAGTAGATGTCAAGGTATAGTACTGTACCAGTATATTCACATCAGACGTGATGTAATCGCCATCAAGAATCATAATCACTGGAACCGATTTTTTGTTTTCGAGAAATCATAATGGTAATCGATTCCAACGCTTTGTGAGTGGAATCCTCCTAAGTAATCTAAATCGGAAGCGATTCCATTTGTAATTGAATCAAAATGCGCTTGATTGATATCGCAATCTACCGCAGAGCTACCTGCTGCAGAATGCAGAATGACGAAAATAGCCTGTACGACGGATAACGGTGGACCAACTATAATCATAGTGGTTTTTAAGAGAAAAAATACCATAATATTTTCTAGTAGGGCTGTAAATAATATGTGATGCATTTCTCTGTTAAATCGGTGCACGATTTTTTAAAACTGTCATCTGAACAGCGTTGGAATAGCAGGCCGACTCATTGCGATCCACTGTAAGAACAGGTTGAAATAATGAGACACGTATTAAGAACTGACTACAATTATTTTTTAAGAGTCGTCTTAAACATATCTAACGTCAGAGAGAGGGAAAAAAATAAACACTGAAATGTTGTCATGAATGTATGGTAGCTGATTAAAGTACACAGATCTTTAGACTTAATTATATCAAACATAGATCTGTAATAACTCGTAAAATGAGTGCGATTTCTAGTGACCGTAGGTTTGAAATATCTGGATATCCTGCACGGCAGATGGGTTATTTGTGAGAAGCATTTGGAGTTACTGGGAGAGTCAGACAAAGAGAAAAATGAGGAAGTGAACGAGCAGTGTAGTGTTGAAACGGGTGACTGAAAGTTTTAGGAAAAATACTCTGAGACGGATTGGCCATGTGGAGAGGATAGAGAACGAAAGACTGACAAGAAGTGTGTATGTCTGTTAGGTGGACTGGAAGAGAGGGAGGAGGAGACCGAGGATGATATGGGGAGACTGAGAAGAGAGATATATGAGAGAGTGGAGTGTAAGGTGGAGTGAGGGCAGTCAAGTGGCAGAGGACAAATGGATATGGTCACTAGTTTGTGACCATCTTTACTGAACTGAGGTGCCTGACCATAGACAGATAAACTGAAAGACAGAGATGGTTGCTGGGTTCATCTCACACGGTAGTACGCAGAGATGAGTGTGTGTGTGTGTGTGTGTGTGTGTGTGTGTGTGTGAGAGAGAGAGAGAGAGAGAGAGAGAGAGAGAGAGTAGCATACAAAAAAAAAGAAAATGGTGTGTATGAAATTTTACAAATATATTTATAGATGTGCAAGATAAATGCCTTTAAAACATTAAAAATAACAACAGTAATAATAATGATAATAAACATAATAATAAATATAATAATAATAACAATAATAATAATAATAATAATAATAATAACAACAACAACAACAACAAGAACAATAATAATAATAATAATAAAATAATAATAATAGTAATAGTTATAATAATAATACTAATAATTATTTTAATAAATATAAAACAATCCATTCAGGTGCTTGTTTTGTCTGGCGAATCATGGCTCAACTTGGTATCAAAACATATCACGAACACACGCACACAGGCTGGCAGACATATATCATAGGCCAACAGACAGACCAACAGACAGACAATTCACCACAGAGTTAAGCAGACAGGACAACAACGTACACATCAACCGACAGACACGCAGACAGGCCAACACAGAGAGAGACAGACAGAGGCCAATAAACTGACAATTAGGCCAGCACGGAGACTGACAGACAAAAAGACAAGCAAATAAAAAGACAGGCCGAGACGGAAAAAGGCGGACATGCCAACACTGAGACAGACAGATAGGCCACCACAGAGACAGACAGACAGGCCAACAGACAGCCCAACGCAGAGATGGAGAGACAGGCCAACAATCAAATAGACAGGGCAGCAAAGAGACAAAGACAGCACACAAACGGACAGAAAGACAGGCCAACACCCCAAGTGAAAAAACATCAGGCAGGGCAACAGACTGACACTCAGACAGGCAAACAGACAGGGAAGGCAGACAGACTAAAAGACAACCAACTGTTCAAGCCAGAACTGTGACAAACAGGCCAGTAAACAAACCGGCCAACAGAAAGCGAGACAGGCTAGTGGACTGAATGACCAACAAGCAGACAAACAAGCTGCGAGAACAACAGACAGACAGACAGGCCAACAGACAGACAGACAAGCCAAGACGAATATCGGAAGATAGACAGACCAACAGAGAAAGAGCGACCTACAGACAGACAGAACAAAAGAAAGACGGAATGGCCTTGGGTGAAACTTTCACTTTCTATTTCTCTTTGTAGAAAAGTAAATAATGACGGTAGTAGCAGCAATAGCAGTAATAGTAGTAGTAGTAGTAGTAGTAGCAGTTCTGTAGTTGTTACTGTTGTTGTAAATAGTCACAAAAATCACAAACCAATATGATGCACGTCAGGAAAAAAGTCTGTATTTGTTTTTGTTTATCCTTTATAAGACCTCTACTGTATGTATTTTGTTCAAGCCTATTATATCTCCATTAACAGTCACCGATGCAAGAGTCATTAAAGAAATGATTCAATTATTATTTGTTTAGTGGCAGAATACAATAAAGAAACAAAAAAAAATGCATATTTAGACCAGGTAACAAACGAGGAAACTGATTTATAACTGAGGTGTTTGATGAAGAGGTGGTTTGTGGAAGTTGTGGTAGTCAGTATTGTTGTGGTGTGTGTGGCAGTGGTGGTGTGGTAGTTGTGGTAGTTATGGTAGGTAATACTGTTGTGGTGTGTGTGGGAGTGATAGTGCAGCAGTTGTGATAATTCTGGTCGATAATATTGTTGTGGTGTGTATGGTAGTCATGGTGTGGTAGTTGTGGTATCACCAATTTCAAACCTCGTGATAGGTTTGGTAATGGTGCTATGGGAAGTACTGTGGTATTGAGAGACTGGCAGTGTGGCAGGTGTGGTAGTGCAAGAGTGTGGTAAGTGTGAAAGGTGTGGTAGGGGTGTGGTAGCGTAATAGAATGGTAGGTGTGAAAGGTGTGGTAGGGGTGTGGTAGTGCAAGAGTGTGGTAGGTGTGAAAGGTGTGGTAGGGGTGTGGTAGTGTAATAGAATGGTAGGTATGAGAGGTGTGGTAGGGGTGTGGTAGTGTAATAGAGTGGTAGGTATGAGAGGTGTGGTAGGGGTGTGGTAGTGTAATAGTGTGGTAGGTGTGTGTTAGGGGTAGTTGTATGGTACAGTAGTGTTGATGTATGCAAGTGACATAGTGTAGTAGAATATTAAGGTGGTAGGTGTTGCATTGTGGTTTAGGACAAGTTATGTAATATCGTGGTAGTGTTAAAGTATGGTAGGTGGTAAGTATGGTAGTGTGGTAAGTATGGTAGTGTGGTAAGTATGGTAGTGTGGTCAGTGCGTTAGTGTGGTCAGTGAAGTCAATATGGTATTGTAGTCAGTGCAGTCAATATGGTAATGTGGTAAGTGAGGTAATTTGGTCAGTGTGTCAATGTGATCAGTGTGGTAGTGTGGCCGGTGTGGTAGTGAGGTCAGTATGGCAGTATAGTCAGTGGGATAGTGTGGTCAGCATGGTAGTGTGGTCTGTGTCGGAGTGTGGTCAGCGTGGTAGTGTGGTAGTGTGGACAGTGTGATAGTGTGGTCAGTGTGGTAATGTGGTCAGTGTGGTAGTGTGTTCAGTTTGGTAATGTGGTCAATGTGGTGGTGTGGTCAGTGTGGTAGTGCGTTCAATATGGTAGTGTGGTAGCACAATGGCGTGGTTCTATGGTTGCAGAGTAGCAATTAGATAAGTATGTATGTATATATTCAGTAATTCAGTAAGTGTGGTAGTAAAAACAAACAGGGGAATAATATTGTTTCAAACGCATACAAATATGTACACACACACACACACACACACACACACACACACACACACACACACACACACACACACACACACATCCATACAAAAGTTACACAGCAGTACTCAGAGGCACAACACTTACATGGATCGGTACACACACGACCTGAGGACATGTGTGTACACTTGGCACACACACACACACACACACACACACACACACACACACACACACACACACACACACACACACAGGCACAGGGAATAATGGGAGAGAGAGAGAGAGAGAGAGAGAGAGAGATGTGAGGCCTGACTGAGGGAGTAAAAACAAAGACTAAAGACAGAACCTGAGTAATATTGTGCCACTGGATGGAGGAAGGGAGGAGAAAAGAGCAGGAAGGAGGGTAAAGAAAGGAAAGGGAAGAGGGAAGGAGGAATGGAGGAGGGGTGGAGGAGAGATGAGCAGGACGGAGGAGGAGGAAAGGAGAGGAGAAAAGGAAGGTAGAAGGGAGGGAAGGAGGAGAGAAGAGCAGGCAGGAGAGAAAAGAAGGGAGAGAGGAGTGGGAAGAGGGCATGATTATGGGAAGGAGGAAGTGTAGGGAAAGAAATGATGGAAGAGTGCATTAGAAAAGCATAGGAGAAAGAGGAGAGAGGAAGTTCAAAGAAAGTAAAGCACTCTTTGGGAAGAAAGATGAAAGACAACCGCGTTACAGAAGAAAGGAAAGGAATGAAGACCAAGAAAAGATTAATGATATGAAGAAAGGAAAGAAATAGTGAAAACGAAGTAAAACAAGTGATTATGCAAGAAAATGAGGACAAAAGACTAGACGAAGGAGGAGGAGGAGGAGGAGGAGGAGAAGGAGAAGGAGGAGGAGGAGGAGGAGGAGGAGAAGGAGGAGGAGGAGGAGGGAGAGGAAATGAGTGAGAGAAAGCCGCAGATGGAGGCAATAACATAAAATTGTGAGAGGAGAAAAAGGAGAAGGGAAACGGAGAGGATGGATTTTTTTGATGGATATGTTCGGGAGGGAGAGGCGGTCGGGTGGCAGGGGGCGGACGAATAGGGAGAAGGGAGAGAAGGAAGAAAATATATGTAGTGGAGGGAGGGTAGGAGGGGAGGGATAGGGGAGAGGGAAGGAGGGGAGAGTGGAAATGGGGGGAAGAAAGATGGGAGGTAAAAATCGAGAGAGAGAGAGAGAGAGAGAGAGAGAGAGAGAGACTCCTCTCTCATAATGATGTTAGTCAACAATTCATCAGTATAAAGCATTGCTTTCTTTGTTTTGTAATAATATCGTCAATTTTAGTCACTTTAATTTATATGTACCCCAAGTCTGTTTGTGTGTGTGTCTGTCTGAAGTTACCTGACAAAGTACAAGGATCGTCCCTCCTCCTTCCTGTTCCATTCCTCGCTGCTTCTTCCCTTCCTCATCCCTTGGGTCATCCCTGCATCCGTCTCTTCCCTGCCAGTGTCTCTGGCCTTTCTTCTCTTTCACCTCTGTCTTCACCAGTTCGCTCATATTCAGCAACTTCGCATCTCTCTCTCTCTCTCTCTCTCTCTCTCTCTCTCTCTCTCTCTCAGTCCGTATGGTTGTTGCGCTGGTGATCGATATTCTTTGGCCTAAGTAAATGGAGGCATTATGTTGGTTTCATTAAGTAGCACAGTGTGGTGCTGTCAGTGTTACAATGTGTCCTTAACCTCCAGCTGTGTGGCACCAATGGGCACATGGTGTGGTGCTGTCAGTGTTACAATGTGTCCTTAACCTCCAGCTGTGTGGCACCAATGGGCACATGGTGTGGTGCTGTCAGTGTTACAATGTGTCCTTAACCTCCAGCTGTGTGGCACCAATGGGCACATGGTGTGTTGCTGTCAGTGTTACAATGTGGCCTTAACCTCCAGCTGTGTGGCACCAATGGGCACATGGTGTGGTGCTGTCAGTGTTACAATGTGGCCTTAACCTCCAGCTGTGTGGCACCAATGGGCACATGGTGTGGTGCTGTCAGTGTTACAATGTGGCCTTAACCTCCAGCTGTGTGGCACCAATGGGCACATGGTGTGTTGCTGTCAGTGTTACAATGTGGCCTTAACCTCCAGCTGTGTGGCACCAATGGGCACATGGTGTGGTGCTGTCACTGTTACAATGTGGCCTTAACCTCCAGCTGTGTGGCACCAATGGGCACATGGTGTGGTGCTGTCAGTGTTACAATGTGGCCTTAACCTCCAGCTGTGTGGCACCAATGGGCACATGGTGTGGTGCTGTCAGTGTTACAATGTGGCCTTAACCTCCAGCTGTGTGGCACCAATGGGCACATGGTGTGGTGCTGTCAGTGTTACAATGTGGCCTTAACCTCCAGCTGTGTGGCACCAATGGGCACATGGTGTGGTGCTGTCAATGTTACAATGTGGCCTTAACCTCCAGCTGTGTGGCACCAATGGGCACATGGTGTGGTGCTGTCAGTGTTACAATGTGGCCTTAACCTCCAGCTGTGTGCCACCAATGGGCACATGGTGTGGTGCTGTCAGTGTTACAATGTGGCCTTAACCTCCAGCTGTGTGGCACTAATGGGCACATGGCGTGGAGCAGCCCCATGTTGCAACGTTTGCTGTAACTTTGGCCACTTTAATGGATTTAGTAAAATTATTTTTTTATTTTTTTTTTACTTTTTTTGGGGGGTTTCACAGTTATATAACACATGAGTCATATTTATTAAGCCTGATAGAAATACGTATCTATCTGTCTATATACCTAGGCTGCTTCCCCCAAGGAAAGGGAGGTAGCCGAGACAGGATGACACACTCCCCATTTACTCATCCATTCAAACACATTCATTCGCATCTTAGCCCCAAAGGGGAGAACGGACAGATCTTCACCGCACCACACCGCACAAGGGTCAACTGCGCAATGCAATCAGTGACATCCGCAGCAGGGCCCGACAGCAGAACTGGTTTACCCCTGCCACATCATAACAGACCCATCCCCTTACCCGCACCTGACTAGCTGATCAGACCAAATGCGGGAGAATATCCCCTCAGGGCTGCGTCATCACTTATTCATTCACAATTTCTCTCCATTTATTTCCGTCACGCACAGCCACTCTTCCTTGCTGAACAGACATCCCTCTCACATCCAGCGCTCTCTTCACACTGTACATCCATCCTATTCGTGGTCTTCCTCTCAGCCTTACACCTCTCACATCAGATCTAGTTATCTTTTTCACCAATCGCTCATTATCCATTCTCACCATATGCCCAAACCATCGTAACACCCTCTGCTCAACTCTACCAGCCATCTCCCAAACAACTCCATTTCTCCTTCGCACTTCATCATTTCGCACTCGATCCATACGCGTCACTCCACACATACTCCTCAGACACCTCAACTCCATTACATTTAAACTTTTCCTCTCTGCTACACCCATATGCCATGTTTCAGCCCCATATAACGCAGTCGGTACCACAATACCCTCATACAGCCACAGCAACATGTGACCCTAGATATTTATAACACTCTACCTCCTCAAGCAACTCGCCATTCAAAACTATATTCATCCCCCTTCCATCTACCAACCTCGTACACTTCATCACTTTACTCTTATTCTCATTTACTTTCAATTTCCTCCTTTCACACACCCTTCCAAACTCCTCTACCAACTGTCTCGATCTCTCCTCTGAATCAGCCACCAGTGCAGTATCATCTGCAAACAGCAGCTGCTTCAGATTCCACTCTCCACCATCAACATTCACCAGACTCAGATCTCCACCTAAAACTCTTGCATTCACCTCCCTTACAACACCATTCATGTAAATATTAAACAACCATGGCGACATCACACATCCCTGTCACAGCCCCACTCTCACGGGAAACCAATCACTCACAGCATTTCCCACTCTTACACACGCTCTACTATTTACATAAAAACTTTTCACCCCTTTTAGTAACCTACCATCAAGCCCATACAATCTTAAAACAGTCCACAAATCCTCCCTATCAATTCTATCATACGCTTTCTCTAAATCCATAAATCCCCCAAACACATCCTTGCCTTTTGCTAAATACTTTTCACACACTTGTCTCACAGCAAACACCTGATCCACGCATCCCCTCCCTCTCCTAAAGCCACACTGCTCATCACCAATCACTCCCTCTGTACCCTCTCTAACTCTCATAATTAACACTCTACCATACACCTTACCTACAACACTCAACAGACTTATACCCCTAAAGCTAGTACATTCATACTTATCACCCTTGCCTTTATACAACGGGACCACACAAGCACTTGCCCAGTCAATTGGAACCATACCTTTCACAAAGCACACATTCAACAATCTTACTAACCAGTCAACAATAATCACTCCACCACCCTTCAGGCATTCCACAGCACACCCATCCATACCTGCAGCTTTCCCTGTTTTCATCTCCTTTACTGCCTTCTCCACTTCCTCCTTTGTGATCAAAGAATCATTCAACTCTCCCAACACATTTATTCCTTGCACCCTTCCATCCGCCACAATCTCAGCCACCCTTTCCTCCTCTACATTGAACAATCTTTCAAAATACTCTGCCCATCTCTTCCTTACTGCATCCATCTCAATTAACATCCTTCCATCCTCTGCTTTTACTCACTCTTCCTTCCTAGACTCTCCCTTTCGCACCCTTTTCACCTTCTTCCAAAACATTTTCTTATTCTGTTGAAACTTCTCTGTCAGCCGCCTACCCCACCTCTCATCTGCTGCCACATTAGCATCACGCACAGCCCTTCTCGCCCTATTCCTCTTTTCCTTATACCTTTCATATGACATCTCGTCTTTCCTCTGCAGCCACACTTCATATGCACGTCTCTTCTCAGCCACAGCCATACTTACTTCCTTGCACCACCATTCACTTCCTTTTCTTACACCACCACCCACACGTCTCACACCGCACACCTCTTCTGCATACCCCACCACAGCACTCTTAAACAACTGCCATTCCTCCTCCACACTGCCATTTTCCCGATCTTTCACTGCATTCCACTCATCTTTCAATTTCTCCTGATACTCTATCTTTTTCTCTCCTTCATCCAACTCACTCACTTTCAAAACCTCCCTGCCACACCTAACCCTCCTAGCTCTCACCCATCTCTTACCTACTCTTAACTTTCCCTCCACCAGGTAGTGGTCAGACATACCTCCACCCTCCCCTCTCAGAACTCTCACATCCAACAATCTTCCTATTACATTCCTAGACACAACCACATAGTCCATCAAAGCCCCCCTGTGGCGGGGGGGACACAATCTGGCCGCACTATGGGGTGGTACTACTACTCTGCGGCCAGGTTGTGTTAGGAAGAATACTGTCACCGTATTCCCTGCGTGTCGTAAAAGGCGACTAAAAGGGGCGGGGTGAGGGGACTAGGGACCATCTCCTCTGATTTTTAGTTCCTAAAAAGAGACAGGCCAGAGAAAGGGACATACGTATACATACATAAAAATGGGTACAGAAAAGGAGGGACAATAATATGGAAGAATAAAGTGCAAAGTGAGCAAAATGAAGTCAGGGATAAAATAAATGAATATAGACAGGCAATTACTGAGGCAGAGAAACGTAAGTGAAAATATTTTTCCCGATGTGAGAGTCAGTATTGACTGTCACTTGTCTGTCTGTCTTCGTATGAATGTTACTTTTACAAATGCATAATACTTCTCTTCCTCAATACGCTCAGAGCTTTTTAGAAGTCTGAAGTTCCATGCATTTCTAACTAATTCTTTATCTGTCTAAGTGTGTATAATGGCCTACTTATTGATTGAGCATTTGGTAAGTATAAGTTGATATGTTTCTATTATGCTAGTTTTTAATCTCAAGGTTAGGTTCTTTATTTGCTTATCGATCTATAGTCAGACACAATGCCGGAGGGAGTGGTCACAAAGAAAATGCTTCCACATCGCCCTGACCTCTCTTACATCTCACACCACTGTCGCTCATACTTCTCCATTCCCGTCCTGTATATCTGCTTACAACATATTTCTGTTATTCTGTTTACTAAGGCGTATATTCCTCTCTGAGTCTCTAGTCACTCATTTTTCTATCTTTCTCTGTAAATACTTTTTCTTGTATTTATCAGCCCATTTCACTCTTTGCCTATGAAGTCATCACTTTTCCAAGAATCAATGGTCATATCTGTAAATATATGCATATCTATCTTCTTCTGTCTATCTATCAATCTATCTGTCTGTCTGTCTGTCTGTCTGTCTGTCTATCTATCCATCTGTGTATCCACCCACTCTAACTCCAGCCTATAATTCTGTCTGTCTACCTACCCATCACTCTGTCTATCTGTGTATATATACACACTCCATTACCCACTTGGACACACTGTATCAGGGGAGGAAATTACCACTGAGAATCTGGAACGAAGTCGGTGGAGGGTAGGAAACGAGAGGCCAGTGAGAAAGGGAGGAGGAAGGGGAGGAGGAGTGGGAGGTGGCACAGATGAGGGAGGGAGAGAAAGTGAGAGGGGAGGGAAAGAAAGTGAGAGGAAATGAAAGAGAGAGAATAAGAATAAGAAAGGAGCTAAGACGGGAGCAAGGGAGGAAAGAAGATACGGAGGAAAGAACGACAGATAGAAAGGGAGGCAGGTGAAAGAAGGAATGAATGAAGGAAGAAAGAATAATAAGAAAAGGAAGAATGTTTTTGTTAATTAATTATGGAGAGAGAGAGAGAGAGAGAGAGAGAGAGAGAGAGAGAGAGAGAGAGAGAGAGAGAGAGAGAGAGAGAGAGAATATGTAGTTCCAAACAAATATTTTTAACCGACATTTTTACTGTCTTTGTAACTGTTTGCGTTAGCTGAGGGGTTGTGTGTGTGTGTGTGTGTGTGTGTGTGTGTGTGTGTGTGTGTGTGTGTGTGTACCAGCATCCATTAAAGGTGGTACAAATATGAGACAGAGTGACCCAATAAATCTGTGCTCTTTACCTGTCGCCTAATTCTGCCGACTATGAAAAATTCTTCGACTATCTTACTCCGAAGATGGAAAACATCATATCAGTTTCTCATTTCTCTGAACTCTCCACTGTAGGTGATTTCAGTGCTCACCACCACCTTTGGCTCTCCTCTCCTTTCACCGATCCATCTGGTGAACAAGTCTACATCTTTTCTGTCGTTAATGACTTGCAGCAGCTTGCACAGTACCTTACTTGGATCCCTCACCGCTTTGGAGAGATTTTCAACATATATAAGTTTCAACATATGACCTCGTCCTTACAACTAATTTTTCTGTTTATTAATCTTTTCTCCCTCTGTTGGGCTCCTCCAGTTTAAACCTTATCACCATAACCTATTTCATCGCTTTCGTAAGGTCTGTGGATCTTCCCAAGAAGCGGTGTCTGTGGCACTTTGGAGCTGTAGATTGGGTGGCTCTCAGGCAGTACTTCTTTGATTTTCCCTGGAATGATTATTGTTTCAGTGACCGTGAGCCATCCGAGTAATGCTTTGCGCATTATGGAGGTTGTTCCCTCTGGCGTGGAAGCAAACATTCCTTTCTCATATCCTGTGAGTAATGGAAAAAATCCTCGGTTTAAATCACGCATGTTCTAATGCTGTCCAAAACAAGAAGAAGGTCTAGAAAAGGTAGCCGAGCCAGCCAGCCCCTGAATCTCATTTCTTGTATGTTTCTTTCCAGAATATTGCTAAGTTTGTTCTTGGCTCTGCTAAAAAAAAATTTATTCAGTCTAAATGCTCTGATCTCTCCAACTCAGATTCTTCTCGCTCCTTCTGGTACCTAGCCATAAGCCTTTCTAACAAATTTACCTCATCATCCTTCCCTCCTCTTTTCCACTCTGATGGTTCTGTAGCAATTTCTTCTACTGATATAACAGAACTCTCTGCTAAGACTTTCACCTCCAATTCCACCTTGGACGAATCCGATGCTGTCCCTCCATCACTTCCCCCTTCTGACTTCCTCATCTATCTATCTATCAATCTGTCTATTGCCAGACACCTAAATCCCGTAAGGGGTGGCCACAAACAAATTGTCAACATGTCGCCCTGTCCCCCGCCATTTCACTGCCCTGTTCCCAGCTCACACCCTTCTCTCTCATATACCTCTCCACTCCATCCCTACATCTCATCCTTGGCCTACCCCTCCCTCTCCCCCCGTCCACCTCACTCACATACACTCTCTTCGTCATTCTCTAGCGCTCCATCCTCTCCACATGGCCAAACCACCTCAGTGTGTTTCTCCTAACGCTTCCTAGCACATCCACATCCACAAAACTACGCTCCTTCACTTCCTCATTTGTCAGTCCGTCTCCCCATGTGACTCCACATGCTTCTCTCAAATAGCTCGTTCTTCATGACTGGCATTAAAACTTTTTCAATTAATGCATTTTCTGCCATCATTGGCTTCAATACTAAATAGGCATATGGGGCTGACGGCTTCCCTCCTGTTGTCCTCAAGAACTGTGCTTCTGTGCTTAGCCTACAGCCTGCCTAGGTAAAACTCTTTCGCCTTTATGTGTCAACTTGTTCCTTTCCTTTTTGCTGGAAGTCTGCTCTCATTCAGCCTGTCCCAAAGAAAGGTGACCATTCCCAACCCTCTAACTATCTTCCAATTGCTTTAACATCCTGTATATTAAAAAGTTTTGAGTCCATTCTTGACAAAAATAGATAAATAAATAAAGCACCTTTCCTATCACAAACTTCTTTCCAAACGTCAGTAAGGGTTCGACAGGGAAGCCCACTGGCGATCTTCTCAACTATCTTTCGGACTCCAGGTCATTCCCCTTTCAGGACTTTGGCACAAGCATTACCAGTGCAGTTGACATCTCAAAGGCTTTCTATCTTTTAATTTCCAAACTGCCCTTTTACGGTTTCCATTCTTATATCTGTGCCTTCATCTCCAGCTTCCTTTCTGGTAGTTTTATAGCTGCTGTTGTAGACGGCCGCAGTTCTTCCCTCAGAGCTATCAATAGTGGTGTTCCTCAGGGCTGTGCCCTATCATCAACTCCCTCTCTTCTGTTCATCAATGACCTTCTAAGCTGTACAGTCGCTCAAAAAAGTATCCTCCCACCGCATGAACGCAGGACTTCACAATGTGTCGAGCGATTGAAGCAGTGTCGGTATTGTTGGCAAGCCTGGCTCTCTCAATTATCACGATAGATTTGGTACCTCATATCTAGATCCGAAGTTTGACTCGAGGAATTCAGATATCCGATACAAAGTCGATTTACGATAACCAAATAGCGTATGGTCAGTAAGTATGGAAACCTCCCAGGAGACACGTGGTGCTATTGTTGCCCTGCATGTGGAAGGACATTCAAATAGAGAAATCGCAAGACGAACAGGTGTTTCAAAGAATTCTGTGGCGGTATGGGTGAGGAGATACCTGGAAACTGGCAACACTGACAACTGACCCAGGTCTGGCTACCCTAGGTGCACAATGTGGGATGAAGATGAGGTATGAAATAGTATCGGTTATAAAACAGATAACTGAGATGAAGACATAATACCAGATCTTTTTTGATATATGTTTTCCTAACATTATCTCAGCGCCTATACCAGGTGATTGCTGGGGTCATAGAACGGAATCCCTTTGCAACACCAGCTAGTATTAAAAATCAGCTTCAGCTGGAATGCACAGGGGAAACAATACGGAACAGGCACCAGGATAGGGGCTTATGAGGAAGGCGACCAGCAATAAAGCCACACCTAACTGAGAGGCATATGGAGGACAGAATGGCTTACGCACTAGAATACTGTAACAAGGAGGACACATTCTTGGAAAATGTTGTGTTTTGTGACGAGAAAACGTTCACCAGTGCTGGTATTGGTGCTTCCTATGTCTGGCGCCCTGTAAAAACAAGGTGTGTAGTAATGTATCAGACTGTATACGTTTATGTCTGCCTGCCGCCATGGCGCTTCTGTTAGTTTCACATTCCATATCAGTGATACATATTCTATAGAAGAAATACTAATCTTCCACTGATATGCACAGGTATAGCACACACAACGTGGTCGGCAGCAGGAGAAGTGGGCGTGTCTGTGCCGGATTATTTGGGTGGATACATGCAGGTGAGGTTGGTGAGCTGGTGATGTTGGACCTGGAAGACTGACTGGTGCAAAATATGTAGAAATTTTGAAGGAGGTTGTTTTTCCGACAGTGAGGGGAATGCTTGTTCCGGAGCCAGATTCATTTTACCTCCTGCATGATAATAGTCCCATTCATACATCCTGGCCAGTGATATGGTGGCTTCAGGAACACCCGGCAATCAACTGTTGCCACATCCAGCCAGATCCCCGGACCTCAATCCAATAGAAAACGTGTGGGCAGCCATGACTCGTAAATTGCCACATTTTGGCAACCCCACCAGGGAGGACGTGGTCACCGCTGCTATCCAGGCGTGGGAAGGCCTGAGGAATGTGGCAGGCCAACAGCTTGTGTATAATGTTGTATCATCTATGCCTCGACAGCTTGATGCCGTCCTCTCAGAGGGCAGTACACATATAAAGTATTTAATAATGGCAACATCCTACTTGTATTTTTTCTACCCTTACATCAGACACACAGAGCTCATTTGGAATATATGACAGAGGGTATCTCCTTCTCCTTCATTTATTTCTGTTACCCGCAATAAATGATAACACCTGACATCCTATCTACCTCCTTGTGTGTCTGTAGGTTGTTGATCGCTGTGCTCTGTATTGTTCTGTTCTACTCATACAGGCTATGCATGAGAAATACATGAATAATTCCATTTCATATATCTGAGATAATTCCCTTACTGCATTTCACAAGGGCATAATATTTCCATATGACACTTAGGCTATGTCCACACTGCCGAATAATCCGTAACTTTGTGTTACGGAACAACGTTATGGTATGTTTTGAAACGGTTCTGGAACATTTATGGAGTTCTGTAACCAGGCCACAGCTCCCACTGAGTGAGCGATAATGTTCCTGACAGTGTTCCGGAACGTGCAGTAACTTCATGCAACATTGTTACTGTAACATGCTACTGTTACATGCAAGCATGTTGGAGCCTTTAAAAATGAAACGAACTGTTACATAGGTTACGTAACTTTGGTGTGGACGTACCCTAATTTGTACACCGCTGCGCTGTATGTAAACCTGGGCTACCAACAGATCTCACGTTCATTGAATATTTTCCATATTTCTTCGTCCGTTGTGTCACATTGACTCACGGCACCTTTGGGAGGATACTTTTTTGAGCGACTGTACATCTAACCCGATCTACTCATAGGCTGATGCTTACACCCTTCACCTTTCCATTCACTTCCCAGAGCGTCTATCTCAGCATTTACTTCAACCAACAAGGGATGAGGCTATGGCACACCTAATGTCTGACTTGGTTCATTTCTCTGATTGGGGTAAAAGTAATCTCGTTGTCTTTAATGCATCAAAAACTAAGTTTTTACGTCTTTCAACCCAAGAAAATCTTCTGTACGAGTATCCTCTAGTTTTTAACAATATTCAGCTCAATCCTGCATCTTCTTTATATATACTTGGGGTTTCATTTTCTCGGTATTTTTCTTGGAAATATCATATTACTTATCTTGTAAACTTTGCTTCCAGGAGATTAGGTGTGCTAATCCAACTCCGCACCTTCTTTACCCCTTCACAGTTGTTGACTTTATACACGGGCTTAATTCTCTCCTGTGTGGACTACAACCTTCCTGTGTGGAGAGGCTCCCTAAATGCAGTTCTTCTCAGCAAGGTGGAGCCAAAGGCTTTTCGTCTCATTAACTCTTCTCTTACTTCCTCCTTTCAACCTGTCTCTTGATTGCACTGTTGCATCTTTATCTCTTTCTATTGCCATAGTCGCGGCGCACGACTCTGAGGTTGTCATTATTGTACCCTGGCAACTTCCCATTCAAAAGTGCGTCCGATTTCGTATCATATTATGCACGAATCATATTATTATGCACGAATAATTATACAGGAACATTATTATACACAAACATATTACACACAAATCACATGCGTCTCATGTTATACATGAAATCAGACGCACTGTTGAATGGTACATTGCCAGGACACGATAATAACAACCTCAGAGTCGCGCACTGCGACTATAGTGCAATGGTCACTGCTACTTCGAACTTCATGCTTGTGTCCCTCTACCACTACAGGCGGGCGGGCAGTACCCGTCTAGCAACAAACTCTCATCTCTTCTCTATCCAACTCTCTCATGCAAGAGTTTACAATTACTTCCAGTCTTTCATGTATGCAACAGGTCTACTCTGGAACTTTCTCCCTCTCTGAATTTCCTACTGTCTATGATCTCCAGTCTTTCAAACGCAGAGTGTCCTGGCATGTCGAAACGAACGGATCATGAAATTGGCTCTCTTTTTTTTTCTTTTTCCTTGGGCGAACTATTTTGCGAGCTCCTGGCCTTTGCTTCCTTCTTTCTTGCGGTAAAAATCCACGAGGGTAAAGAAAATATCATTGATACTATATATATATATATATATATATATATATATATATATATATATATATATATATATATATATATATATATATATAGATAGATAGATAGAGAGAGAGAGAGAGAGAGAGGGGGGGGGAGGAGTAAAAGTGAGAAAATATTGAAAAGAAAGCAAGACATAGAGACGTGGACAGACAAACGGATATACAGTATTCTTTTTTTTTATGTGTCCGACTCTTGGCATAGACTTCACAGCCTGCTCTCAAGGCCCAGTAGTCCTCCTATATACCATACACTTCTCTACATGTCACCACTTCGGCGCTAACACCCACCGTCCATACTGAATACATGTTAAGGCTGTCTCAAACAGGACTGGTGTATTGGTATTAGCAGGGGTATTTTTACGACATGTCGGTGGGTCTTCTGGGAGATCGGTGAAGTCTGATTTAATGAAATTCAAATCCTTAAACTGATCCCTGCCTCAGCCGGGATTTGAACCTGGGTCCAGTAGGACTGACAAAAAAAAAAAATAAATAAATAAAATAAAATAACGCAGGACAACATTTTCATAACTCTAAGATTTCTAGTGTGTAGCAAATCCGACGAAACTCATTGACACTTAAACAGTGATGGTCACATTTATCGCCAGTGTCATAAAGTCTCGTTCGGTCCTTCAGCATATGTCGTTCATACATCTGAATATTTCCCTAATTTTCCCTCATGTGACATTCATATTCCTCAGTGGCTTGCCCGTATCGTATATTTTACTGAGAAAATAAGTTATTCTTATCTGAATTTTACTGCTTCACATATTTTTTTATCACTAGAACTGTATCACAGTACACAGCAGTTCGGTAATAATTCGTTTGCGCACCAGGATTATATTAGTGTGCATAAAAGTCTCTCTAATTTCTGCCGTGTCTAAATGTATCACTGGCGCTTGTAATAATGTGTCCGAAGTTATGTGCTTGCTGGGATAAGCACATGAGTGACAATGGAAATGGATAGGATTGGGTGAGCTGTCGTAAGTGTGGGGAGGGAGAGAAGGGTAGTGAGGGCAAAGAGAAACTGCCAAGGGAGGGGAAGAAGGAAGGAGAGAGGGGAAAATCTAGAGGACGGAATAAGGACGAGAGATGAAGGGATTATAAGAGAAAATGAAGAAAGAAGAAAACTTATGAAGCAAAAAAGTAAAAAGACAGAGAAAGAAATGATGGGAAAAGATAATGAGAGAGAGAGAGAGAGAGAGAGAGAGAGAGAGAGAGAGAGAGAGATATTAAGCTCGTGAACAGAGGCTATATGCAGGTGAGACGGGTGGAAATATCACCTTGACTGGCAGCTCATTAGTGTGTGGCTGAGTAAGTGACCACACACACACACACACACACACACACACACACACACACACACACACACACACACACACACACACACACACACACACACACACACACACACACACGAAAACTGCCTCGATAGGATCAACAAGCAGCCTCAAGAGGACTAATGGGTCTGTTACTGTTTGTATTTCTTTGTATTCCTTTCCGTCAAAACGCAGTCTTCTGGCCCTCGCTTATTTGTTTTTTACACCCGACTCTCTCTCTCTCTCAACATGCTCATACTCTTACCAGTCACCCACACAGCTCACTCTTCAGTCGTACTCTCATTTAATCTCTTTCCATCTTCAGAACATTTGTATATTTTAATATGTATTTATTTCTTCTCATTTTCTCATAAATATCTACTTCCTATCTCTTCATTCATATTGTTATGGGGATGTATATTACAGTGCTCTCTTAGCCCTTAATTAATCACCAAAAGAGATAAAATAAAGCTTACAAAAAAACTAACTTAACTTTACTGTACAATATAACATACACAACCAAAGAAGAAACCAAGGTTCGTTTTACAAAAGAAGGATTCATATAGGACTCAGAATACAAATATAAAACCGGTTATTTCTTACCTAAGCAGAATACACCCAGTGGAGGCTAAGTACTCACAAAGCTCGAGGAAACGTGGCGACTTCGAGGGTTACATCCAGATATAATTCACACACTAGTGTAAATGGAGGAGTGTACCAAAATGGGAAATGGTGCACAAACAGTGTGTTTTGTAATCAAAGTCACATATTGCGTAGTGTTGGGGAAAAGTGCAACACAATGTGACAAAAGTGTAACGTGACAGTAAATGTGACAAAATGTGTACAAAAATGTGTGTACAAAAAATGAGACAAAAATGTGTACAGGGATGTGTGTACAAAATGAGACAAAAATGTGTACAGGGATGTGTGTACAAAATGAGACAAAAATGTGTACAGGGATGTGTGTACAAAATGAGACAAAAATGTGTACAGGGATGTGTGTACAAAATGAGACAAAAATGTGTACAGGGATGTGTGTACAAAATGAGACAAAAATGTGTATAGCGATGTGTGTACAAAATGAGACAAAAATGTGTCTCTTCACATTTTCCTCGACCTTATAAAGGAAACTTACTCTGCCTCTCGCAGCTAATTAACCATTATGCTGTCTTATGTATTATCAACAGCCACTCACCAAGTATAAAGGCACCTGCTACCAAAGGGGAGCCAATGGCGAAGTCACACAAATTACACAAGACCACTGACGTGCCATTAAGAAGGCAGAGCAAAGTTATTTAGGTTTCTATTGGCAAATACTCTATTTTAGCTCCTCCCACACTATAAGTTACACCCACAGTTCATGGACAAGAGGGATTTTCTGCGTATTTGTGAGAAAAACATCTGGTTTGTTATCAGTCCAGTGACCGCTAAGTAAACGCAACTGGGGACAGGGTTACCCCTTACAGCCCGCAAAACTGGTAAGGAAAAGAATATATCTTCTTGATGGCTCGTCTGTCTCCTTACATTATCATTTATTTTCTATTTCACCCATTCGCTACTGGGGATTAACTACACCAGTAACAACATCATAATTATGCTCTGCTTCTGCCCTATACCCCATCACTTCAATTTTCTCTGTCGGCATTATAATTTCGCTCTCCTTCATAATCTTCTCTCTTAGCCCCACTTTCATCACTCTTGCATCTTTCTATCCTTATCAGCTTCCTCCTCCTCATCAGTTCAGTCCCTCTCCTCCTCCTCCTCCTCTTCTTTCCCTATCGATCCTTTACACTTTCTCCTCATGTTTATTCTTCAATCAAAAAAAAAAAAAAAAAAAAAAAAAAATCTACCTTCCTCTATGCATTTTTTAATTGTGTTTCATGGGTCTCTATAATGATTTTGAGATTCAGGAACACTAGAGCAAGAGGTGTTATAATATATATATATATATATATATATATATATATATATATATATATATATATATATATATATATATATATATATATATATAGCAGCTTTGATTTGAAATTTGTATATAGAAAGATGAAAAATACAGAAAAAGTTGTGCTATCAGTCGCCTAAGACAAATGTGTCTCAATGAGGAATAAAAGTTCAATAGAGATGAAATTACATGAAAGGCCGTAAATGTTTGCAAAAATGGATGTAAGAGTGTCTGCCAATGGGTTATTTGCATCTCGCTATGCTCGTCACTGGGATAGGGGTGGATGGTGAGGGCATTTATTGGGCATTTATATTCCCCCTTCCCACTCCAGATTCAGAGGAAGGGAGTATTATTCCCATTTACTTATATGTCTATTTTTGCACACAATTTTGAAAAAGAATTGTATATGTGCAGCCAGTTTAGTGTAGGAAGTTAGAGGAAAATGACTTTTACACTTAGAAGAAAATCAAACCATAGGTTTAAAGTCTGCAAAGTATATAGTACTGAAGAAAGGCAACGTTCCACCCATCTATACTTTGAGGGTTCAGGGAGCACGTTTCTGTGCAGCATGTCACAGTGAGGTAATGGGAATGTGACTGGATAGAGCAAGGGGATATCAAGGGTAGGGGGGGTTGACTGATTGTCAGAGAGGGAGGGTGTGATTCAAAAAGGGGATCATAATTTTGTCTGATTCCTTTATTCATGGCATGGTGTATGGGTTACCCTTTGATAGGTAATGCGCTATGTCCTGTGACGCTTAAGACTGTATGGAGATATCTGCCCGACGATACTAATTTGTCTCAGTGTGAAGAAAACATGTGAAAGCTTACACGACTGAAGCTTCCAAAACATGGTGTAAGCCGAAAGAAATATTGCTTCCGATAACTACGACTTTCGACCGTGTCATAGTCCAGAAAGTATTAAAATTTATAGTCACTTGAGACAGTTCCACAAAAAATGGGAGTCACATTTAATTAGGCTGATTCGACTGACCCCGTTTTTGGCAAGGGTCTTAGCATATGAACACTATCAAATGAGATCAATAATGTGTATTGGATGTTTCAGAGGGCCTATAATGTAATGGCGTCAAGAAACTATTACACAAGTGGAACATTACTTTTGTTTGGGACTCTGTCTTCTAAGGAATCGAGCAACAAAATGTAAATATTTAAGTTTGATATGTTTCGAGATGACTGGGCACATTGTGGTTAAAACACTGGAGGTGATAGCCAGAGCGAAAGACAAACCAGCTGTGTTCATGAAATGCTGAGGTTACCAGTTAACTTCTGAAGTAGAGAGTTGGTGTAAAAAGGGGTGAGAGACACTTACACGATATTCAGTATGTCACGAATTGGCGCGATTCTCTATCTAAATAAACTCGTGACATTGAACTTTGGTGGGAAACCGCGAATTCTAGTGAATTCCCAATAAGTATCACTCAGTCAACAGTCCCCGTATTCACCCGATCGGGAGTGTTTTCAGAATATTTTTCACTGTTTCATAAGTGATCGTCCTTGCGCACGACATTAGTGCTTTCCCTGAGTGATTTGTTATGGACATGTATCGCTTGCATTAATTCCATTAGCCGTTACCAAGAGCACAGCCGACACTCGCCCCTCTCTTAAATTTGAACCGGTCATGATTAACCCGCCCCATCCCATCGACGTATGGGTACGTTGCAACGATTTGCATTTGCCAGTCCCGGCGACGTACCAGTACGTCGTGCAATTGCAAGGTCCCTAATTTGCACAATTTTCAATTTTCCCATGTGATTTTTCGTATGTATACACAGGACACCTTCCTCTATTCCTCTACAAGATGCCAAGCAGGGACAATGCCTTACACTGCATAACCTCCCCCCTCCCCCCCTCATGCCATTGTCTTGGCAAAGGACCTGTTACCAGTGACCTGGCTAGTAAAGATATTCAGGGCCAGAGTGATTCCCCAATCGATGACAATGTGGAGGACAATGTTTACATAGCATCAGAAGAAGAAACAGCGAGAAATAATGATCAGGTAATGTGGCAAAAAAAGGTCAGGTATGGTGATTAGTTAGTGAGTGAAACAATGCTTATAATGCCTTTATTACTGCTTGAAAACCAATATACTCTCATACTACATATACATTCGTACCAAGTAAATAAATAAATACCGTTTATGAGTGGATAAAATAGTTACCCTCCCATAGAACTCGTTTTCTTTGGTGCCAGCATGTTAGAAAACCCACTCAGGTAAGGAGGAACTCCTACCTGGATTGGGCACTTTAAACCTCAGGTGAGCGATTTCTCTATGAATTTTCGATGTTTCTCACCAAAAGCGAAGGTTTGAGCCAAAAAATTTTTTTTCGAAAATACCTCGGGACTGGGGGATGTCGGAGGTGCGGAAAACCTCGGGACGTGACGGGTTAAGACGTCGTGAGTGCAGGTTCGATTGGGCCCAGTGTGGAGCAGTGCCGCCGTTGTCCAGCAAGTTCCTGAATCTCCACTTAGACAGCGATTTGGCGTAGAGGTTCAGCGTGTGTGGCAGCGTCCTTCCTAAGTAACGACGTCCAGTTCATTCCGCTCCGCCCCCTTTTCTGACCAGTATTTTCCTTTCGTTTTTCCTAGGCTTAAGAGTTTAGCTTTTGAGTGAGCGAGTGAATGTGTTCTCATTTTTTAATTCATTTTGAAACATGTAACATAAATTTGTTTCATTGTAATTAATAAATTCACAGTTCTTTTCTCTTGAGCTTAATGTAATGTAAACTCGTGTTTTATTTCTCCACATTAAGCTTATTATAATTATAGCTCCTAGTTTGCATAAATGCTTTGCATTATTCATAACTGGTACTTAGGCCAGTCATTTATTATCTTAAATCTGTTGTCCTATCTAGGAGTTAATGCACCGGCAAGAACTTGTGTATCATTAATAGTATTAGATATTGATTGTCAGGGGTGGAGTCACTTTCTCCGGAGGCGAACAGTACCAATAAACAGCACGTATAAGTAATTAGTCTCTGCTGTGTACTGTTGAGAAAGTTTATAAATTCTCGTCCTTAGAGAATTGGCGAAGTAAGCCGGAATAATGTAATCATTGCTTGATTTTCACAAGTCAATTCATTGATATAAAGGAGCATTGTGGTGTTGATGTGGATGTGATAGGAAGCGTTATGAGGAACACACTGAGGTGGTTTGGCCATGTGGAGAGGATGGAGGGTGAAAAACTGACAAAGAGAGTGTATGTGAGTGAGGTGGAGGGGGAAAGAGGGAGGGGGAGGCCGAGGATGAGATGAAGAGATGGGGTGGAGAGGTATATGAGAGAGGGGGGTGTGAGTTGGGAGCAGGGGAGTGAAATGGCGGGGGACAGGGCGACTTGGAGGAGATTTGTTTGTGGCCACCCCAAACGGGATTGAGGCGTCTGGCAATAGATAGATAGATAGAATTCATTGTCCTGTTCTCAAGTAACATTTTAAAGTATCAAGTATTACTGAATATTATTCTTTAATGTTGCATATTCACAAAACCCCGTGACATCTGGCAACCTCATACCAGGATATTAACTCCTAGCTCTAAAGTTATTCACGAGACAATACTCACTCACTCATGCTTAGGTATTTATCATTAAAGTCTGTAGGCACTATCTTACTGGTGATTATTAATTCATTATTATTAATTTATGTAATAGTTTTCACAGTCAGTTGTATGTTTAATTTTTTCTTTACCAGTTTAACTACATAAAACTGGTCACCACTAACCTGTGCCTATATTCTTTATTCTCGATTATTGGTATCTTTCTCTGCAAAATAGTAGTCAGTGTTTAGTCTCTAGTTCACTTAGATTGACTTAGCATCATGTCTACCAACGTCTATGTACAGAAAGCTAAAGATATGGGGCTTACCGACCCCCAAGAAGTAAAGGATTACGTCCTCTCTCGGTTTAATTATGAGCAGCAACGCGAGAATGATGCTTGTAAAGAGCATAGAATCCACCGCAAACACGAGCGAGAACAACGTGAATACGAGCAAAAACAACGTGAACACGAGCAAAAACAATGTGAACTCAAGTTAGAACAACGAGAGAACGCAAACACGAGCGAGAACAGCACGAGGAACGCGAGAGAGAATGGCAACATGAGTTAGAGCAACGTGAGAGAGAACGTGAATACGAGCGTGAACAACGAGACAGAGAACGAGATCACGAACGTGCCAAGCGAGAAGCACGCGAAAAACATGAATCTGAAATGTTGAAGCTCAAGCGAGATTCCTTGGCTTCAGACACATCTGGTGCGGCTGGCCCAAGCTCCACGAGCGTTCTCCCTGCACATGTTCTGGCAACCCCACACATCAAGCTTCCCACATACAAGGAAGGCGAGTGAATCGAGCCATACATAGCTCGTTTTGAAGACATGGCTCAGCTGTACCAGCTGGATGATGCAGCTAAGCAGCTTCAGTTTCTTAGCCTGTTTGAGGGCCCTGTCCCTGTTATTCTCCACAGAATTCGTGGAGACAATTTGACGTACGAGATGATGAAGGCCGCACTCATCAAAGCATACGGTCTCACAGTTGATGACGCCAAGAGTCAATTCATGAGGGCGTGTTTACAGGAAAAAGAGACTACCATGCAGTTTCTTGACCGGCTTACTGCTTACTTAGATGAGTGGATGGAGAAAGATGAAACTCCTTCCACAAATGAAGGGATAATTGCCCTTATGCTGCGCACGCAGGAGAAAAGTATACACAAAACATGACAGCTCTGTGCATCATAGTTGAGGAATTGTTGCATGAAATTATTCAGGATGATATCCACAGTTACTCTGAGTTGATGAAAGAACTAAACCTCAGAGCAACACAAAGTAGAACAGCAAAATTATAGATCAATGTTCTCGTGAAGTCAGTATTTCTGATTATGCAGTTTGTTCATGTTGAACGAGAAGATGATTGACCACTTCATTTGCTTGTCATCAAAGAGATGCTTCCTTATTTCTTTGCTAGTGGTCATGCCAATTATGCAAGGTATGCCTTGCATTACTTTCATTCTATGAGCAAACTGCCTGATGAAGTGCTTCAAGACTTCATGGACGCAGGTCATGTATTGTGACATCAACCAGGCATCTAGAATGGCATCTGGTCTGACCAGTACATTGAGACAACTTTCATGTGTTATGGCCATAGTCCAGGAGGAATTATTGGAATAACCCATCAACCAGCAGCACTGAAAAGGTGGGCTCTTGGACTACATATCTGCGCTCAACTGAAAAAAAGATGTTGTATCCATGCTTGATGGAAAAGCACAATGCACAGTCATGACCCATAAGGAAGAAGGTCCTTCAAGGATACAAAGTGATGAAGCAGACAGAGTAAAAATTCGGGAGAAGCTTCAAAGCTGCATAGATCCACTGAAAGGATAGTGCCATCCACCTGGACTTATTAATGGGGTTACAGGTAGTATATTTGCAGGTGATGTCAGTGTTGACAAGGCTGTTGAACTGGGAGCAACTATGACGAAAACATTTGAGGAAGGATGGTCACAGAGTTTTCACAAGCCACTCACAAGACCAGTTGTGCTCATGTCAACTTCAAGAAAAAAAAATAAAGTGGACAATAAATCTGTGTATAATACCACACTGATCTATTCGAGTGCTTTGTCTTCATACCTCCAGGAACATCAACATAAGATATGTTCTCTCTTATGAGTTGGCGCATTTCCACCCTCAATATTCCAGGAAAAGACAGGTGATATGAGGCTGTCACCTTCTAAAGCCACCCTGAAAGCCAAAATCCAAGTGGAAGTATCTGATAGCAGAACGGTCCCAGCTGATGTAATAATACTTGATGGGTATGCAATTCTCTGGGTTGTGAAATGGCCAAGCAAAGATGTCATAGAAGATTATATACTAAAGTTTGTGCAGATTACGTCATTGTCTTTTAGCAGCAAACACACATCTGGACTTCGGCAGATATCACAGTGGAAGCATAAAGGAGGCAACACGAGCAGCTAGAGCTGGGAAGGAAGCAAGTAAATACCACAGACTGTCACTGGCAACACCTCTGCCACCACAGAAAGTCTGCTTATCTGTTACACGCAATGAATCCCAGGTGATTAATCTCATTTGTGAGTATCTGTGTGAGCACGCTGATCTACTGTCACACAATGACAAACACCTTGTGATTACAGGTAGGGAACCAATACCAGTAGAGCTTTGTAATGGAATCAGAAGAAGCAGGCCTGACTACACATGAGGAAGCTGATGTTGTTTTGGTGCAGCAAGCTGTCCATTTGGCAAGGTCAGGAAGACACAGCATTAGAATTGTTGCTGATGACTCAGACATATTTGTCCTGCTATGCCACTTCTATAAGCGAGACAATCTTGCCTGCAATATGGTAATGGTTGGAACAAGTCCTTCACAATCAAGTGCAGATATCAAAGCAACAGTTGAGCAAAATCAAGATATTCTCAACAGTCTGTTACCTGCCCATGTTCTTACAGGATGTGACAGTGTTTCATATTTATGGGGTATTGGTAAAGGAGCAATGCTGAAGGCAATAAAGAGTGGGAAGACACTTAGTAGATTAGGGTAGCAACAAGGAGAGCTGAATGATACTACTGTTGAAGCCACAAAATTCACTGCAGCATGTTAGGGCTTTCCAAATGAAAACAACATGACATCTTTAAGATTGACTGTGTGGCAGTCAAAGATGGGCAATCTTCGGCTCACCACAGCACCAGATCTTAAAGCTTTGCCACCAACAACAGAAGCATTTGAGGAACGTGTTTGCAGAGCCCATTTACAGGCAGCAATATGGAGAAGCTCCTTTGACCCAGAGCCATCAGAAATGAACCCTCTTCATTATAGGTAGACCAAGGATCCTGATTCAAACATGTTGGTTCCAGTTGGCTTGCCACTTGATGTTTCTCCTGCACCACTTGATATCCTAAAACCAATCAAGTGTGGATGTCAATCCCGCACCCCATGTTCAACTGCCAGTTGCATTTGTGCTGCAGCACACCTTTCTTGCTCACTGTTTTGTGCTTGCCATGAAACTGACTGCCACAATCCTCAAAGTAAATCAAGAGTGTCAGTTGAAGAAGAGGAAAGTAAGGAGGAAAATATGGACATATAAATAACAAACACTTAATATATTAATTGTAAATGTGATTGGTTTATCAGTGTTTTTATATTTATAAGCAACACATATTTTTATATAAAGCATTTTGATCAGTTTTGAAGGGCGTAATTGGTCTAACATTCTGATATAAGGGATATGAACATTTTAGTTGTGAAAAAGATTATGGTTTGAATATGTTTGTTAGAATAGACATGTTAAATATTTAAAAAAATTTACTGACAGAAAGACCTGATTCTCCATCCTTTCCCTGTATAGTGTGTTAAGAAAATGAAATATTGTGGTAATACCTGGTGATAGTCTAACAGGGTACGGTAATCACATTTGGTACCTTTTTAAAGCAATTATAATTAATTGAGTAATTTTTCTTTTCACAAGTTACACATATGTAATATACTTTGTTATGCCTAGAATTTCTTGAATTAATTCTACAATTAAATAATGTAATATTAGTAAAACTAGTGGCAATAGTAATCAAGTACTGTAATTTTTCATTTTCTCGGGCGGCCATTTTGGATTTCGGCCCATATAACACAATGCTCAAGTGTGCCAACTGGGTTCACTTTTTTATTTTCATTAGTAGGGTCTAATGTATCAAAAATGCAATAAAACTTAATATATGTTTCGGAACGAGGTTCAGTGAAATTCCTTCAGACTATCAGTACTTTGGGTTTTCATAATCATTATCTAAATCCTTTAGTAATTGGAGCTCTGCTAATCCATCAGTACTTGAAGCTCTGCTAATCCTTCAATAAATCCTCCAGTACTTGGGACTGCTTAGCTGCATATAATCGTGTGACACCAGCAAAAATCAATACAAACAAGCCATCAGACTGAAATGGTTGAAGATACTCATGGGAATTCATCAGAGAAATTACCAATATGCCGGGAATCGAACCCGGGACTCTCAGGTGAGAGCCAGGCAGCATACCACTACACCACGACCAGGTAAAAGTTAACTCACGTTGTCACAATCTTGTAACCAACGTCCCTCCGCCCCCCACTGTGGGCCTGAAGAGGATGAGTTAACCCCCTGGCACTCGGGCAAGTAGATGCTTTTAATCTATCCCAAACACTTACGGCAAGTCAGAATGAAGAGAGAACCTGTATTTTTTACACAGGAAAAATCATCAGAGAAATTACCAATATGCCGGGAATCGAACCCGGGACTCTCAGGTGAGAGCCAGGCAGCATACCACTACACCACGACCAGGTAAAAGTTAACTCACGTTGTCACAATCTTGTGCATCTACTTGCCCGAGTGCCAGGGGGTTAACTCATCCTCTTCAGGCCCACAGTGGGGGGCGGAGGGACGTTGGTTACAAGATTGTGACAACGTGAGTTAACTTTTACCTGGTCGTGGTGTAGTGGTATGCTGCCTGGCTCTCACCTGAGAGTCCCGGGTTCGATTCCCGGCATATTGGTAATTTCTCTGATGATTTTTCCTGTGTAAAAAAAAAAAAAAAAAAAAAAAATACAGGTTCTCTCTTCATACTCATGGGAAATTAGCTTGGGAGATGATAGGAGAAAGAGCAATGGCATTATGAACCTTGATATGACTTTACTGAAGTGTTTAGATGCTGTGTTTATTCCCACTGATGGAAAATTTCTTCATTCAAAATCTATCTATCTATCTATGGCCAAACGCTTTAGCTAATCCCAGAAAGGGTGGCCACAAACAAATCGCCTCCATGTATCCCTGTCCCCCGCCATTTCACTGCTCTGCTCCCACCTCACATTCCCTCTCTCATATACCTCTCCATTTCATTCCTCCATCTCATCCTCAGCCTTCCCCTCTCTCCCCCCCCCCCACCTCACTCACATACACTGTCCTTGCCAGCCTCTCGCTCTCCATCCTCTCCACATGGCCAAACCACCTCAGTGTATTTTTCCTAACTCTCACTGTAACATCCACATCTACACCACAACGCACCTTCACTTCCTCATTTGTCAGTCTGTCTCCATGTGACCATGTGACACCGTATGCTCCTCTCGAATAACTCCTTTCCACTGCCGTCACTCTTCGCTTGTGTCTTTCCGACAAGGTCCAAGCTTCATTCCCATACGTTACTGCTGGTATCACAATACTGTCATGCAGCGACTTTTTTACTTCCATAAGAAGTAAATAAGTTAAGAAGGTAATAAAGGTGTGAATATTATATTATTGGAGTAAAATTTCCATAAAATATTATGGAAATATTACTAAATAAATGCACTGGTAAAAGCCCTCTAGCTTAAAGAGAAGGTGTTTTGTACATAACCTAGTAACCAAATGTGTGTTTTATCAAAACCTAAAAATTACCGCACAGTCTGTGCCGAGAAAAGTTTTTGATGTATCGTTCCTCCCCGCAATTAGCGATAACCTCCTGCAGCCTGTCAGAGGCAGAGGCAACAAGTCTGTATAACTACAGTTCTTTAATTGCCTCTGAATAATTTCCACTCGGCCATCACGTGATGTTGGAGTGTTCTGTTCGGCACTGGGACTCACAAATAAACGATACCACCCAACAGTCCTCCCTGGGCTTCAGGAGGTTCACCAGTTGATGTGTATTGGGCAGGTATCCCGAAAACAAAGTGACAAACCACCCATCCTATAGAAGTGTGCATGAATCCGCTAAAGGCATTGGCTTAAGAATATATATATATATATATATATATATATATATATATATATAGATAGATAGATAGATAGATAGATGGATATATATATATATATATATATATATATATATATATAGATAGATAGATAGATAGATAGATAGATAGATGGATATATATATATATATATATATATATATATATATATATATATATATATATATATATATATATATATATATTGTAAATATCCTGTACAGTAGGTAAGAATTGTTGATATTATTTATAAATAAAAATAACCGCCGTTCTGAACACTTACTTTAATATTGGGCACATTAATTATTATAAATTATAAATTATAAATGTAATGAAATCTGGGTACGGCTCCTGACTTCGTTATATAAGAAGAATAAAATTCACCTTAATTAACGACACATTATCCCGAGGCGGTGGAATTGTAGTTAGACTACCAGTAACACAGTAACATAACGATCATAAACCTAATAAATAACGACACGCATACCAAACATACCATGGCAGTGCCTAACACTACATTCATTACGTTTCACTAATACTGTAATAATTAATACCACGTCACCTATAAAGAAAAATTGTCAGAGTTTTGATACACGCAGTCTATTATGTATGACTGTTACTGTGAAGGATATTACTTATTCCATTTATCACTCTAACTGAATCAGGGTTTACACAAAGTTTTATGCTAACACTTCCACGAGGCGTACCGCTAGGAAGGTACGTCGCATGCGGGCCACGGACCATAGGTTGCCTTTATAGCGAGGCGTTCGTCCGAGTGGCGTCGCTCTTTAAACACACTCAGGGAAGAAGTGATAGCGAGGGGTGAGGGGAGAGAGGGATAGGGAGAGGAGAGACCAGTGGTTGATTTGTTAAGTATTATTATTACTTCACAACTGATCAAGGCATAACACGTTCCTCGGAAAGTCAAAGCCCAACCTGGCTGAGCTAATGGTAGAGAGAGTCGCCAGACTAGGGTAAGGGAAAGGATATGGACTAGAAGTAAATGCGGAGTCCATTCCACAGATCCTGGTGACCAGCAAGAGCCTTGATTTCGTGACCCCACCTACACGGATCCAGCTAACTAATATCAAAATATATATAAGAACAAATACCTTAGATAAATTGTTGGCTGGATGCAGGTATTAACAAAAATTACTCATCGATAATGGCATAGCAGACGAAATATCGCTTCAACAGAGGTAAATAGCTGGAAGTATGAAAGAGAGAGAGAGAGAGAGAGAGAGAGAGAGAGAGAGAGAGAGAGAGAGAGAGATGGAAAGGTGAAAGAAGAAGGGGAACGTGGAAGGCAGAATGTGAGAGAAGGGTAGGATAAGGATAGAGGGAATGAGGAGTGGGAGGGAGGGAGTATGAGAGGGAGAGAGAGAGAGAGAATGAAGGAGGGGAAGGGGGAGGAAAGACCAGTTTCCTTCACAAGTAAAAGTAATATCAGAGTAAATAAACATTTGGCTGACTGGAGGGATTAATTACAATATTCATAGAATATCTTCCCAAGATAGGTAAATAGCTTGAAGTATATATATATGTGAAGGGAAATTGAGGCGGAGAACATAGAACATTGCATATCTGGGCAGGGAGTAAGTGTTACCAGATGAAATCTAGGAGAGGCAAATCTGAGGTGTGGAAGAACACTTGTGGCCAGTAGTACATTCAGTGACTTCGTTTTTCTCGGAGACCATAACTTTACTCTTCCTTACATTCACCTTTAGATTCCATTTCTTACACACTTTCCCAAACTCATTCACCAAGCCTTTCAGCACACTTTCGTCTTCACTTAACAATACAGTATTATCTGGAAACAACACTATAGGGAGTTTCCAAACACTGCCCTTTCTCATTAGGGCCTCTCCAACATCCACTGCCTACCGTGTATCTCTTTTATAACTCCATCCATATAAAGACTGAACAACCCTGTCACAGTCCAACCTTCAGACAGAAAAATTCACTCAGTTCACTACCCACAAGCACTGCATCCTTAGCACTCTCATACATACGCTTCACAGCATTCAGCAACTTCCCATTTACACCATATATTCTTAATAATTTTCACAGTCCTTGTCTATCCACCCTGTCATATGCTTTCTCCAAATCCTTGAAGGCCGCATACAACCTTCTTCCCCTTCTCTAGAAACTTTTCCACTGAAGACCTATGAATGAATATCTGATCTACACAACCTCTTCCCTTCCTAAAACCTCCCTGTTCTTCTCCAACTAATTCCTCTGTCATTTCGCGAACTCTGTCAAAAAGTATCCTGCCATATACATTCCCTATTACACCAAGAAAACAAATGCCCCTATGATTACCACATGCTTCTTTTCCCCTGTGCAGGGGAATAATCATGCCGTACTTCCAATCCTCCGGGACTTTACCTTTCTCTCAGGCCAATCTGCACATCTTCCATATCCATTCTACTACTATCTCTCCCCCATGCTTCAGCACTTCACCATATACTCCACCAATTCCTTGTGCTTTCCCCATTTTGACTTTCTTCATTGCTTCCAAAACTTCCATCCTACTGATTTTTTTCCTCACTTCTCATATCCCTCTTTCTCCTAGCCATACCCCAGCCACTTACACTTGCATTACTTTCATTCTCTACGTTCAACAATTCCTTAAAATTTCTCTCCACCAGCTCCCCTTTTCTCCCTTCCCCACTAGCTTTCTACCATTTTTATCTTTCACTCCCCGATTAACTTCTTTATCACCCTGTCTAACGTTCGTTACCTCGTTCCAGAACATTTTCTTACATCCCTTCCACTTAACACTCAAATTCCTTCCAAATTCCTCATCTACTCTCTTCTTAATCTCTTATTAATCTTGTCACCTTTCTTTTCCTTTCTACATATCACTCTCTTCAGTTGCTCACCTTGCTCCATGCCCCTGTTTCTCATCCACTCACTATATGCTTTCTTCTTTTGTGCCACAGCCTCTCTTACCTCTTCAGTCCATCATGCTGTTCCTTGCACCCCCTTTCGTCTTCTCTTCACCCCACACACAACCGCACATGCTGCACAGATTTCTTTTGTGAATATCTTGCACATACCTTCCACGTCCCCCATCTGCTCCGAATCATATTTACCCAGTCGCTCCTCCACTTCTCTCATATATTCTGCCTTTTTTCCATCCTCTTGTAACCTTTCTACCTTCCTTGTATGAACCATTTCCTCCTTCTTCTATTCCTCCATTTCATATGAGCCTTGACTTTTGCTACCACCAAGTTGCGGTCAGAAAGTCCACTTCCCCAACCTCTATGTGCTCTTGCATCCGTTACACATCTCCTCATTCTATCATCCACACAC
>NC_136999.1:49056866-49146866 GCF_032717465.1 Coenobita brevimanus | reverse complement strand
TTCCAGAGTTGACCTGTTGCATACATGAAGGACTGGGTGCAACGATTAAATCTTGCATTAGAGAGTTGGACAGGAAAGGGATGAGAGTTTGTTGCTAGATGGGTGCAGCATACCTGCCGTAGTGGTGGAAGAATGAAAGCAGACAGTTCAGAGAAGCAGTGACCACTGAAGAAGAGGTAGAAAAGAGATAAAGATGCAACAGTGCAGTGAAAAGACAGAGAATGAAAGGAGCCAGTAGGAGCAGGATAGTTAATGAGATCAAAAGTCTTTGACTCCACCTTGTTGAGAGGAGCTATATGTGGGGAGCCTCCCTATACATGGGTGTTGTACTGTACACAGGGACAAGTATAGCCCATGTATTAAGTCAACAACTGTGCAGGGGTAAAGAAGGCACAGAGTCGGCTTAGCACACATAAAATAAATCCCGAGAGAATGAAACCCCAAGATGTTTAAAGATAATGCAGGACTGAGTTGGATATTGTTAAAAATTAGAGGATACTCCTATGGTATATTTGGTCAGGTTGAAACATGTAAGGACTGAGTTTCATACAGTAGTACATTAAAAGCAACATCACTTTTACCCCAGTCAGAGCTATGAACCCAGTCACACATTAGGTGTGCCATAGCTTCATCCCTTGTTTGTTGAAGTAACTGCTGAGATGGATGCTGTGGAAAGCGATTGGAAAGATGACGGATGGAGTCATCAAGGTATGAGTAGATAAAATTAGATGTACTGCTTAGAAGGTCATTGATGAACAGATGAAACAGAGTTGGTGATTGGAGCAAGCCCTGAGGAACACCACTATTGATTGCTCTAGAAGAACGGCAGCTAGCTACAACAACAGCTGTAGAACCCCCAGAATGGAAGCTAGAGGTGAAGACACAGATATAAGGATAGAAACCGTAAGAGAGTAGTTTGGAAATTAAAGATTTATGCCAGATATGCCAGACTCGATTGAAAGCCTTTGAGATATCAAGCGCAATGGCAAAGCTTTTACGAAAGTCCCGAAAAGGGGGTAACCAGGAGTCTTATAGGTGAGAAGATCGCTAGTGGAGCGTCCCTGGCGGAACCCATACTGACCATAGGAAAGACGGCTGTGAAGGAAGGATGCTTTATTTTATTTTTTATTTTATTTGTTTTTTATTTTTTAGAATCGACTGAAAAACTTGAAATACTGGCTTTTAAAGCCAATAGGCGATGGCTAGATGGCTTGGAATGGTCACCCTTCTTTGGGACAGGCTAAGTGAGAGCAATCTTCCAGCAAGATGGTACAAGTTAGAATACAAAGGGGAAAGAGTTTACCTATTAAGGGTGTAAGCTGTAACCACAGTTCCTGAGGACAAAAGGAGGGATCCTATCAGGCCCTTATACCTTGTTAGTATTGAGACCAATGATGCCAGGAAATACATCTACTGACGAAATTTTAATGTTAGCCATGAGCAAGTCAGAGGGGGGGAGTAATGGAAGAACAGTACCGGAAGCATTTGAGGTTGAACTGGAGGATAGAGTCATCCGTCCATTTATCCATCATCCAATCCTACGTTGCCCCATGAGAAGCGTAGAAGCCCGGGGCTAGGCAACTTGGTCCTGGCATTTAAGATGAGAGTGACCAGCCTCACTCATCCCTGAGTGGCATTACGTGAGCAATAAACCCCAACCACCCCATGAATATAAACCTTCACTGGCTCAATCCGATCGGAGAGCTGTAATTACCCACTAAACCACCAGGCGTCATAATTTGGTTATATGGTTACCATCCTGGTGTACAGGAAACAATTAGGCTTGTCACTCGTGTAGAGTCACCCATAGGCAGAAGGAAGAGGAAAGAATGAAGGAAAGAAAGACAAAAGAGAGAGTGTAAATTCACCCATAGGCAGAAGGACGAGGAAAGAATGAAGTAAAGAAAGACAGAAGAGTAAGGAAGGAATGGAGGGAGGAGAGGAAAGGGCAGACACCCGAGAGCAGCACTACATGGAGTGAGTGGATGGTGAGCGCCCCCACCTACCACGTACTGAGCGAAGAATTCTATTTTATCAGTAGAAGATATAGGTACATGGCCTTCAGCGTGGAAAAGAGGAGGGAAGGATGATAAAGTAATGGTGTTTGAAAGTTTTTTTTCTTTTTTTCTTTTTAAGGTTCCAGAAGGAGCGGGAAAAATTTGAGTTGGAGAGTTAAGATCATTTAGTACGAATGTAATTATTTCTAGCAGAAAGACGAACAGACTTAGCACGATTGCAGGCAGAAACATGAAATAGATGAGATTCAGGGTGGGTTGGCTCTGGTACCTTTTGTAGGCCTTTTCCATGTTGTGGACAGCATTAGAACAAGCGTGTGTGTAACTTGTTTTTCCTGGAAACTGAAATTCAGGTGATGTTAATTTAATGTATTTGTTAGTTCGTGAAATATATGTTTTAGTGTTCAATGGTGAATTACTTAAATGTTATCTTTCTCTACCCCCCTCTTCAACGTCCCTTCTTTCTGCCTTTTCCCTTTCCAATGTTCCTCCTCCCTTCCCGTCTCTTCCCCTCTCCTTTGTCTTATTTCTGTCCTCATCTCTGTTCTTCCTATTCCTACCTCACCTGCCGTCCTCTTTGTACTCCACATTGTGTTATTCTCCACGCTGTGTCTTCTATCATTTCCTCTTTCTTCTCTTTCCAGTTACCTTCTCGTCCCTCCCACGTTTCCTGCCTTCCCTCTCGATTCACTCTCCTTTCCCTCTTCCTCCCTTCTGCTTTATCTCTCTTGTCTTCTCTTATCCTTCCCCTTCCCTCCCTCTTTCCATGTCTGGCTTTCTGTCTTCTCCTTAAAGTGCCGTACTCATCTTCCTTTCCTTTTCCTTCCTCCTTTTTCTCTCTGTCCTATCTCCTTTTTATCTTGATCCATTTTCCCTCCTCTTCTCTCCTCTCCGCTATACTTTCCCTACGTACTTTAATCTCTCTCTCTCTCTCTCTCTCTCTCTCTCTATCTCTCTCTCTCTCTCTCACACACACACACACACACACACACACACACACACACACACACACGGCACGGAGGAGACCAGACGCACGCCGACATCGCTCCATACACGGCCAACTTGGCCAGAGGCATTACCTAAATTTGTATCCTTATATGAGTCAAGCTCTGTACCAGGTTAGACCAAATGGTGTTCTAATTAAAAAAAAAAAAAAAAAAAAAAAAAATTTTAAAGCAAGACTTGTTCAAACAGAAAAGAAAACAAATTAGAGTAAGAATGCGCACAGTCAGCTGATCGTTGTTTAGTCTACAATCTGCCCCAGGGAATGTAAGTACCATATGTGTTTTTAGTACTGCAACATGGCCACATACTTTAGTAAAGCAAATTTGGAAAAGAAATGGGATAAAGGTAGAAAGCAGGACGATGATTTCTACCAAGAACTGGTTAAAATGGAGACTCATAACAAACTGGTTGAGCGAGTACACAGGCTTGAGACTGCTTTTCAAAATGAGATTGATGAAAATAAGAAACAGATGCACTTGCAAAAGGAAGAAATAGAAAAATTAGGAAAGGAAGTCAACAAGAAAGACACAACCATAGATGTGCTAACAGTTGAAGTGGGTACACTTAGGAGGAAAATTAGTAAAATGGCAAGTACAGTAGTCAATCACGAGAGTATTATGGAAGAGTTCAAAAATGATACAGAGACAATTAGGCAAGTAAGCAGTCTGATAGATCAGAGCAGTGATATTGAGGAGAAGATAACACAGGTGAATGAAGATGTGCAAAGCTACAAAAATGATGTGGAAACCACGTATGCTGAAATGGTGAAAGTAAAGAAAGACTTAGAAACAAGGGTGGAAGAAAAAAGCATCAAAAAGGAAGTGAAAAGAATAATCCATAACAATCCTAAGTTAGTCAGAGATTCAGTAGATATTAACAAATCTATAGTAATCACTGGTATAGAAGAGGAAGAAGTAAAAAACAAGATCTCAAGAGACAAAAAGGAGATGGCAAATGTAATGGGCATATTGAAAGAAGTATCAGAGGAAATCTGTAGTAAAGATATAGAGGAACACAAAAGGTTAGGAAAACACGAGAGAAGTAAGTCAAGACTCCTAAAGGTAACCTTCCAGAGTGTAAACACCGTGGAGGAGATACTAAAAAATGCAAAGAATCTTATGGAAAAAGAGGAGTTCAAAAATGTATGGATAAAAAGATGCCTAACACAAGAGGAACTGGAATTACTGAAAGAGAAGAGGGAGGAAGCAAAAACAAAAAAAAGGAGGGAAGATCAGAGGAGGAGAAGAAAACATTTTTTTTTACAAAGTAATTGGATTGCAGGTACGAAAGTGCTACATAAACAGGAGGGAATAAAAAGGAGGAAGGTAGTAGAACCAAATCATGACAAGTATATAAACAAGATGATTAAGTTGATGTACTCAAATGTGGACGGAATGGTATCTAAATGATTAGAGATGAATGGTTATGTCAGAGAAAATGAACCACTATAATATGCCTAACTGAAACAAAATTAGCACCAAAGATATCGAATGACATCCTAAACTTAGAGGAATATAATATATGGAGAAGAGATAGGAACTTTAAAAAAGGAGGAGGAATTATATTATTAACTAAGACAAATCTAAAAGTCAAAGAAATAGAATTAGATATACCCTCACAAGTAGAACTGATTGCAGTAGAGATAAATACATCTGAAGGGAAAGTAATTGTAGCCAATTTGTACATGCCACCCAGATCAAAGACATGGGAAAGAGACGAATATGAGGACCTGGCGGAGAGTACAATTCAGAGTTTAAGAGCATTACTACATAAAATGGAAGAGAAATCGAAAAGAATTATACTAACTGGTGATTTTAATACAAACATAAATTGGAATACTCTAGATATAATAAGCCAAGAATGCTGTTGGGACCAAAAGCTCCTGGATCTTGTGCAAGAGTTTTTCCTAACGCAACATATAAGGGAATGCACCAGAAAAAGAGGACTCGACGTACCCTCAATGCTAGATCTCATATTTACTAGGCAAGAAAACGATATTGACAGTTTAATATATCACCCTACATTCGGCAAAAGCGACCATGCAGTACTAAATTGCAATTTCAGGATTGCATATGACATAGATAACAGCAATGAAAGTTACAAAAAGAGCCTAAACTATAAAAAGGGAAAGTATCATGACCTAAAGAAGTACTTCTTAGAAAATGCTTGGGAAAAGGAGCTTAGAGGACAAGATTTAAATGCTATATATGGAAAATTCTGTGAACTTTATGAAATAGGAGTCCAGAAGTACATCCCACAGCACAAAGAAGCAGAAAAGAAAATAAAGAAATGGTTCAATACAGACTGTAAAAAATCTATCTATCTATCTATCTATAGCCCAACGCCCTAATCCCGCAAAGGGTGACTGCAGACAAAACGCCTCCAAGTCACTCTGTCACCCACCATTTGACTACCCTCCTCCCAACTCACCCCCCCCTCCCTCATATACCTCTCAACTCCATCCCTCCACCTCATCCTCGGTCTACCCCTCCCTCTCCCTCCCTCCACCTCACCTACATACACCCTCTTAGTCAGTCTTTCATTCTCCATTCTCTCCACATGTCCAAACCACCTCAGTGTATTTCTCCTAATCTTCTCAACCACATCCACATCTACCCCACAACGTTCCTTCAATTCTTCATTCGTCAACCTGTCCCTCCACGTCACTCCACATGCTCCTCTCAAGTAACTCATTTCCACTGCTCTCACTCTTGACTTGTTCCCCTCTTGCAAGATCCACGCCTCGCTTGCATACGTCAGGGTAGGGATCACAATACCATCATGCAGTGACTTCTTAACTTCCATACTCACCTCCCTATTTCTCATCACTGCTTTCAGTGTACCAACAACCTTCCTTCCCTGTTGTACCCTTTCACGTACTTCATCCCCCAAAGTTCCATCCTTACTCATCACACTACCCAAGTACTTGAATGCACTCACATTCTCCATATCCTCACCATCCAACCTCACTGCACACTCTGTGACTTCATTCCTCTCAAACACCATAACTTTGCTTTTGTTTACATTAACTTTCAGCTTCCTCCTCCTACACACTGTCCCAAATTCATTCACCAAACCTTGCAACTCCCATTCATCTTCACTCAACAATACTGTATCATCAGCAAACAGATAAAAGAGATTTGTTGTGGAATAGATACAGAAGACACAATAGTGAAAGGGCATATAATAATTACAAACAGGCAAGAAAAGATTATACAAGAATAAGGAGGGAAGCGCAAAAACAGTTTGAGGAGGATATCGTAAATAAGAGTAGTGATCAACCAAAGTTATTTTACAGCTACATCAGAAGCAAAACCAAAGTGAAAGATAAAATACAATCCATTACGGACGATGGAATCACCTATACACAAGGGAAGGATATTTGTGAAGCACTAAACAAGAAGTTCCAATCAGTTTTTACGGAGGAAAAAATTTTGAGAGGGATTATGTGGAACATGCATGCCCACACATACTACCAGATATAAAAACATCAGAAAAAGAAATACCGGAGGAGCTAAGTAAATTAAACAAAGGAAAAGCAAATGGTCCTAATGAAATTTCATAATAACATCATTCATCAGACCAACCCTGGAGTATGCATCAGTAGTCTGGAGTCCTCATCTCAAAAAACACATAGACAAGATTGAAAAAGTTCAAAGGACCGCTACAGGATGGGTACCAAGCTTAAGGGATCTAAGCTATGAAGAAAGACTAAATAAACTGAATCTACCAACACTACAGGAGAGAAGGAAAAGTGGCGACATGATTATGCTATATAAATGCATATCAGGGAAGGAGAAAATAGACATAAATGATTACTTAACGTATGGGGAAGCATCAGCAAGAGGACACTGAAAAAAACTGCATAAAAAGAGAGGTGATAAAGACGTAAGGAAATTTAGTTTCCCAAATAGAGCAATTGATCAGTGGAATGCACTACCGAATGCAATAGAGTGTGCCAAAACAATTCACAAATTTAAGGATATGTGCGATAAATATGGTTTAAGACACGGGACAGTACGAGCTTGACTCATTCCTGTAAAGATACAATTAGGTAAGAACACACACACACACACACACACACACACACACACACACACACACACACACACACACACACTAGAGACCATCAGTAGGATTAAACTCTGACCCATGTAAAGCTAAGACCCAGCTGGCGCCATGTCCTTTGCTGGAGCGGTGGCTGTACAACCAAGTGACGTCAGTCGCTGAGTGGCCTCGTTTATAGTCACAGGTGAATAAACCTTCAACGGAGGTCTCCAAGGAGATAATATAGGACTGAATAGCATTACCTGTTACGTTACTTGTTACATAGGTTAATGGGATGTATAATGCAGCATGATAAGGAAGAGGCGGTGTAAGTCGATGGTGGATGATCAGTGAAGTGTTGGATGTGAGTTCCGTCCCGTCAATTGCAAATATCAATTCAAGGACATCTGTACGGCATATTTCAAATATTTTTCAGTGTTGTACTACACAGTCCCTAACACTGTAAACACTTCCACTAGTATCATCACACCAGTCATGATTTCTTTCAACCCAGGAAATCCCTGTTGATGGTGGGCATTACGTGGAAAATTTCTTAAAACAGGAAGGTAGAAAAGAGGTGCAGTTAGGGAAACATGGTGCAAGAGAAGAATAAAAGTGCTGGCAGAGAAAATTCTTGAAGAAAACATTTTGCAGAGAAAAATATATATATCAAGCAAGCAGACCTGAAGCAATGCAAACGGAGGGAAGGATGGAAGGAAAATGTGGATGGTGGGTGGGGACAGTGAGAGAGAGAAAGGGAGATGAGGGGTAGGTCAGGACTGTAAGGGAGAAGGTTGGGTGTGGAAGAGTGAACAGAAGCGTGAGGAGGGGGGAGGAAAGGAGAATGAAGAACAGATGAGCACAGGCTTCGGAAAATGGGGGACAATGAATTAAAATCAGCGACTGGAGAGGCAAAGTGAGAAAGACGAGTAGGTGGGTTATCAACAGAGGAGGACTAATTGAAGATGTAATAGGTGGAGCTACAAGCAGAAACAGAGAGAGAGAGAGAGAGAGAGAGAGAGAGAGAGAGAGAATTGGCGATAATTGAAGGCCTCATGAAAGGTAAAAGTGGCCAGTTAGTGGTGGTCTGGTTGCTCTTAGGTCTGATGTGGTGTGACGTAATTTGATGTGGTGTGGTGTGGTGTCGTGCTGTGTGGTGTGGTCTTGGCTCGTCTGATGTGGTCTTGTATTGTGTGTTCTGGTGGTGTATTGTGGTGTGGTGTGGTGTGGACTGGTGTGGTGATGCGTGGTGGGGTGTTGTGGGGTGTTCTGGTGTGATGTTGTGCAGTGTGTTATGGTGTGGTGTGGTGTTATGCAGTGTGCTATGGTGTAGTGTGCTATGGTGTAGTGTGCTATGGTAAGGTTTGGTCTGTTATCTTTGTGCTATTTTCTTTTCACCTATATTATCGTGGAAGGTTTTCTTTATCGTTCCACATTCATTCCACTCGCGGCCCAGCAGTCAGTATCAGTCATTCCCAATATTCGTGTGTTCAAAAGTGATATGCCATTTTCTGGACATTCTACATGCCTCAAAAGACCTCTTGATTGCCAGTATATTTCAGCTGTATAGATTTTGCAGATCACTGGACAGTCTGAATAAATGCCGGTATTAATATTTTTGCAATAAGTGAGTCATACGTTAGAATGGGTTTGTAGCTGATGTTAAATGTGGCAGCGCATCTTGAACAGGAGCGGGAGTTTAGTGTTTTCATAGGAAGGAGGGAAAATTAACTGCTATTTTTAGCAAAAGCTGATGGAAAACTAGCATTTTGGTTGCCTGTTTTTTGCGTTGGCTTTTCTTTTTCTTTCTTTCTTTCATTTCTATCAGTTAGTAAAAGAGCAGGAATAAAAGCAACAGGAAGTGGGGCTGTAATAGCAGGAATAAAAGCTACAGGAAGTGGAGTTGTAATAGCAGGAATAAAAGCAACAGGAAGTGGGGCTGTAATAGCAGGAATAAAAGCAACAGGAAGTGGAGCTGTAGGTGCTGAGAGAGAGAGAGAGAGAGAGAGAGAGAGAGAGAGAGAGAGAGAGAGAGAGAGAGAGAGAATCATGCTTAAGTGCAGGTGTGTATGTCAGTGGTGTGTGTGTGTGTGTGTGTGTGTGTGTGTGTGTGTGTGTGTGTGTGTGTGTGTGTGTGTGTGTGTGTGTGTTTCAAGTTAGGTTCAGGGGGACAGAGAGACAGGGAGTCAGAGTGTCAAGGACGTGGACATAAGAGTGGATAGGCAGGAAAAGGAGAGATGTTGGAGAGTAGGAAAGTGGTGCGATAGACATGTAGGTATGTTGGTAAGACTGTAGAGAGTAAGTTATTAAATAGTAAGGCATGGAGGTAGGAGAGTAAGGAGTGTTGATTGAAATAAGTAGGCAAGTATTAAAAAAAAAACGTAAGGAAATAATGAGGTAAACAGGTAGATACGAAGGTGGGAAAGAAGTTAGGTAGTGAGGAATATCAGGAGGTAAATATGTAGGACAATAAAGCCGTAGAGGCAAACAAGTAGGTAGAAAATTAAAGAAGCAATGATGGGAGTAAGTGAGTAGATTGGGAGGCAATGAGGTTAATAGGTACCGTAGGTAAACACGTAAGAAAAGTAGGGAGGTGGTGACATAAACAAAGAGGTAAACCAGCAGATGAGAAGGCAAAAAGAAAAGTTGGTAAAGAGAGAGTGAAAGTTAAGAAGGATGAGACAAGGTGTAATGGACAGGGAGTAAGGCAGGATGTGGAGTGGGCAGAAAGTGTGACAGGAGGTGGAATGCGCAGGGTGTGAGGCAGGATATGTAGTGTGCAGAGTGTGACAGAGTGTGTAATGATCAGAAAGTGAGGCAGGATGTGTAATGGGTCAAGAGTGATGCAGGATGTGTAGTGGGTAAAAAATGATGCAGGATGTGTAGTGGGTAAAAAGTGAGGCAGGAAGTGTAGTCGCCAGAGTGAGGCAGGACATGTGTTTGCCAAAAAGAGAAGTAGTAAGATAGGTAGCAAGGAGGAAGAGAACTGGCGAGGGGGAAGAAATGTAACAGGGAGAAAGACATGTGACAGGGAGGAAGTATGTGGTAGGGAGGAAGACATGTGGCAGGGAGGAAAACATGTGACAGGGAGGAAGACGTGACACGGAGGAAGACATATGGTAGCATGTAATAACAAAATTGTAGGGTAATCGCACAGGAAAGTAGCAGGAGAGGAGGAAAATAGGCAGACACTCAGGCTGAGAGGTAGACAGCGAGGTAGGCAGGATGGAAAGTATGCTAGACCAGGTTCCAATTTTGTTAATTATATTAACAGCTCTAATTACTGATCTATTTGGCTATAATTTACACTGATTTTCAGTCAGCAATATATCCATATATCTGTCTTTCTGGGCGCTTTTGATCGGATTATCATTTGACCCCTATTTCTCATATCTCTTTTTGAGTTTCTCTATATTCGTGTTCCTTCCATTTATCTGGCAATCACTGCACTTTCTCTTCGGTGTTCTCTCACTCCTAACGAATCGTCCTCAATCAGCTGTCTCTCACTCCCATCATGCTTTCCTTACACTCGTTGTTCATTTTTTTTTTATTATTTATCTATATTTATATCTCTCACTAACAATTCGAGGGTTGGAAACATCTCTAGGCTCTGCAACGTCCGTCTGTCTGTCATTAATGATTTTCGGAAACTTTTTTTTTTTTTTTTTAATCACGCAGACTTAAGCAATTTCATCGAAGCCAAACCGTATAACACATCACACCACACCACACCACACCACACCACACCACACCATAGCATTCTCGCTCACAACACCGTACCACCCTCTTAACACACTACATACTATAACACTCATTCACACAGTGTTATACAATATCATTCTCACACTGCACAACACCACAGCACTCTCCCACACCAAACCATACCACCCACTAACCACACAACACACCATACCACCCTTGTATACAGCGCTGCAAAAAATTCCCCTCCCACACATCACCCTGTCAAATCACACCCTACCACCCCATCACCGTACGGCACATCACTCTACCCTGTCACAGTACACCACACAAGATCACCCTCCTACATTGTATCATACCATACCACACCACACGAAATCACCCTCCCACACCATATCATACCATACCACACCACCTTACATCCCACACCACACCAATAACGACGGGCTCTGAAGTACTGTATATGCAATCAGTACTTGTTCTCTATGCTAAAAGGCCTTTGTATGCAGCATGTGTTATGAGTGTAATGCTGTATGGAAGTGAGACCTGGACAGCAAAGGAAGAGGATAGTCGCAGGCTCAAACGTACAGAAATGGCAATGATTAGGTGGATGTATAGTGCGTCCTTGAAAGCATGGCCCGGGAGGGCTAGGTTTACAATAGAATAGTTGAGAGGTAGGATGGGACTGGAATGTGTTGTGATGAAGAAAGGTAGATTGAGATGGTTTGGGAATGTGGAGAGGATGGGGGATGATAATTGGGTGCAGAAAGTGGGAAGTGTTAATGTTGGGGGTAAGGTAGTGAGAGGTAGACCGAAAAAAGACTTGGGACGAGGTCATTGAGTGTGACCTCAGGGTTAAGGGACTAAATAGGGAAGCTGCCAGGGATCGGGCAGCATGGAGAGCCGCCATTAGGTGACCAAGGCCGACGCATGCAAGCATGTTGGAGCCTTCAAGAACGAAAAAGAAAACGAAAACGATACTTGGTCTCACTCTCTTCCTGCTTCCCTTCTCAACTTCAAATGTCTTTCTAACTCCTTTACTTCTACATCCCTCTTCCATTTCCACTTCCCTTCTTATGTCCTCACCTTCCCACCTTTACAAGTTTCCCCTCCTCGCTCCCTCTCTCTCTCTCTCCTTTCCTGCTTCTTCAACGTTCCTTAGTTTCTTCAGTTTCCTTACCTTCCATCTCTCCATTCTCTCCATTTCTCCTTCATTCTTCGCCTCCTATTTATTCCCTCTCTCTCCCTCACCCAGCAGCTGAAAATTTGACCCCACAGTACAGTATTCAGAAATATTTATCACAAGAAGAGAGAGAGAGAGAGAGAGAGAGAGAGAGAGAGAGAGAGAGAGAGAGAGAGAGAGAGAGAATGTTCATGTCTGTTTTTATTTCTTGACATAATAAACCTGAAGTAAATACATCAGTACCCACAACCCACAATGAATGCCTTCCCGCAGGTAATGGTGGAGGACTGCGCTAATGAGAGTAATTAGGTAGTTCATAATTACCTTACTGATTGGGTGACTCTCCATTGTACCTCACCTCGTTCTCGGCCTACCTTCTCTTCTCCTACCCATGTAACTTGTAAACACTCTTAGGCTCTGTCATTTCCCTTCGTTTTCTTTTAATGTGAGAATAAACAACTTCAAAGAACCCCTTTTTACTCACATTTCCTAATACATCCACTCAACTACTTTAATTTTATAAGTGTTCATTCGTTCATCTAGCTAACCAAGTCACTCCACATACACAATTAACATCTTTATTTTTTCAGTGCATGCTTTTTGTTGTTCAGTACCTTACGTCAGGGTTATAACGATAGTATAGTAGGTACCGTCACACTGATTTATCTTTGCTCCCACACTCGCATGACTGTTTCTTGTCGTTCCTCTCACAATATTAAGTTTATCCTCCATGTTATCGTCCTTGTTCACAACATTTCCTAAAATATATAAAAAGCCTCACGATTTCCGTTTTTATGCCATCAATTTCATAACACGTTTTGTTTCCTCGCTATTATCTTAAGTATTCTCACAGTATATACATTTTTATTTTTCCGTCTTTCACGAACATTTCCAAAGTCTTTCCAATAACTTTGCCACATCAGTTCCTCGTCGTCCAGTAACACCACGTCATTTGCTAAGAAAATTACAATCATTTTCCGACACAAAGCAACTACGTTCACTCGTGTTCTCGATCTCACCTCTCTCAGCACCTACATCCATATTGACATTAAGTAGCCATGGGGACGTGTCCTTCATACAACTGATTCCTCACCATCAACTTATCAATCACTGTACTCGTTTTACTATAACTTGACCTTAATATTGCCGTCCCCTCATCTTCAATGCTGATATATAAGCATACATTAACACAGAATAGGTTGTTAGCCATGAAAACATGCCATGGAAAGGATATAGAGCCGCAGTATTGCCTTATTCAGCCACTAAGCTCTGTGAAGGAAGCTGCAAAGGACAAAAATCCGTGCCAAGATAAGGTAAAAAACGTATAGCACAACAGATTAATCTCCACCCTAAAAATCCTGGATGGCGTTCAGCATTGTCTTCCTCACATCTCATTACTCTCCCTGATGTTTACATGGCAGGTCCACTCTGGCATTCGCCTTGTACGTACAGTCATGAATATTTCTAATAATCTATCAGCTTATAATAATTCTGCCGAAAATCTTACGAGGAATATCTGTTATATACTTCTGTGCCGTCACTGAAGCCTTGATGTTTTTTAATGATTCCTCAGTAACTGGCTTTAAAATCATTAATGACTTCCATACAGGTGAGGGGGAGTGAGGGTCTCAAATATTTTATCCCTGATGGATTTCTTCCATAATGATTATTTTGCAGCTGATAGGTATAACTCTATTCAACAGTCATAAATCAGTAAAGTGAGCTTTGTGAGCTCGTGATCAGCGAGCTAGAGTCATGTTACTTCCCTCCGATTTCTTCATGATGGTAGCTGAACAATGGAAAATACACTGGAGCGAAAGACATTCTCTCTCTCTCTCTCTCTCTCTCTCTCTCTCACACACACACACACACACACACACACACACACACACACACACACACACACACACTTGGAAAACTCTGGATTCCAAGGGGTTCTTACACAAATAACGATGAGTTTTTAGTTGATGACAAAATTAACTAAATGAATGTATCACATACGGAATGAATATGAACTCCACTTCACGTAAGAATAAAGTTATTAGCTTCTGCTTAGCGTAACGTTCGGGTCGGGCCGGACCGCTCGCTTCCAAATATAGCTGAGAGTAAACATCGCTTGCTCGCTCGTCCTAAAAGTAGTGTATCACCTCAGCATCTTCCCATCTCATATTATATCCATCAAGGTTACACTGCCTTAATGATCTTCCAGTAGTATTGGTCGTTGTAACCCCTGACTTATGTGAAACGTTTACCCGGTAGACTGAAGGCAGATTTTTTTATGCGCCCAACTCTGAGCCCCACTTCGGCGCTAGCACCCACTGTCCATACTGAGCACATGATAGGACTGTCTCGTACAGGAATGGTGCGTTAATATTAGCAGGGATGTTTTATCGATCTGTCGGTGGGTCTTATGGTAGTCCAGTAAAGCCTTTTTAAACGAAATTCACATTCGTAAACTGTTCCTTGTCCCAGATGTGAATCGAACTCCCGTCCATTAGCACAGCATACTACCTCTCGACGGACTCAGCCACCACCTCCACCTTGTTTGATGAAAGGGAGAATGATGAGAAACGTTTGTATAACTGGGCAGAAATGTTGTTCGACTATATCGGTTCAGCTGCATGAAGGCTTCCTTCTCCAGCACCAGTGACTGTTGTAGTCCATAGGTGTGAATATCTCTTAACTAACTGACATGCTGTACCAGACCTTTCCCGTCACCCTCAACAACCAGACATTTTTATGATTCCCGCATTCCCTCCTCTCATCCCTTCTCTCTTTCATTCTTTACCACCGTTACCCTGCAGTCAAACCTCTGTACCTCTATTTCTGCTCCAACCTCCCTCTCTTACAGTTTTCACTTCTTCGTAGATCAATTCTTATCATCCTTCACTTTAGCTCACACGTCCCCCAGACTTTCCATCCAATCTTTCTCTCGATTGTCCATTACTGCTGTCTTCACTTCTCTTTTCATGAGCATACATCTTCCTCGTCTGCTTCCGCCTTTTTCATATTACTCTTTGCTGTCCAACCGAACTTTCTATGTTCTTTCTTTACATCTACTGTTTTTCTCACTTCCTCGTTCCACCAAGCTGTTCCACTGATGTCTCTTCTCATCCTCACGCCACACACTCCTGGTATAGACGCTATGAGTATTCTGCCTTCTTAAAACTTTCTATGCTTCATCTCCTTCATTAGCTTTAGCTACATCTCAAAACTTTTTCCTCACTTCCCCTTCGACCTGATTTACATGTCTATGCTGCCACTTCTCCTTAATCCAGTCCACAGTTTGGTAATATTATACAATATATGACCAACCACAAATCATTCTTGAAACTCCTCTTGTGTCCAGACCCTCTCACTTCAGTCACTCAATCACACATAAAATAAATCACTGCCTTCTGCTTTGTGAATCCACCTTGTATTCTGCCTTCACTCTCCTCACATACCTGCGTATCAATCTCCAATATTTGGGAGTTTTCCGAATCCTATATGTTTTATTCACTCTGAGTTTCCATTTTATGTCACTTTTGTGTCGGATTATTTTAATATCAAGTGATATTAATCCGAAGCCGATACCGTCTTGCCACAGTACTTGTCTCAAGGTAATAATGTATTCTCGGATATCCTGGCAACAACGTCTTCCCCACACAAATCCCGAATATCTGGCAGTCGGGTCCAATTACTGAAAACGAAGTGGCCTCAGGGGGTTCACAGCAGTCAGTCTCTTCATCCCGACACTTACGGAAACTGAACAAAACTGTATGATGTTTTCAGGAATAAAACGTAGTGGACATCAATGCACAGAAGAGGATACAAAAGACTGCTGCTAACCCTTCTAGCTCAAGAAATCTCCTCTGCACTGTTTAAACTACCTGATGGTCACAAAAATATACCTTACTAAACATTAACCACTCAGCTGCCACAATTGATTTAGGTACCGTACTATATTCGGGTTACCGCAGCACGATTTTTATTCAAGTAAGAGAAACTTAAAGCAATTAGTGGATTTAAGCGAACTTTCCTGGTGCGGCCTTATCCTGCCTGAGTTAGTGGCGGGAGCTGCCATATTATTCGGATAATGGCAGGTTTGGTGTTGGTGTGGCTAGTTGGCGGGAAGGTGTAGAGTGCCAATCCAGCCCTAACCAACCTAAACCAACCAACCCAACCAATCAACTCAAACCAATCACAATTGAACCAACCAAAGTCAAACCAACCAATATGCAGCCCAACCCAACTCACCTCATCCAACAACCCAACCCACTGGCTCATCCCATCCTAATTCAACTCACCCCAAACCCAATCCAACACAACTCACTGAATCATCCCATCCCAACCCAACCTTTCCCATTCCAAACCACCTCAACCCAACCCAAACCACCCCAACCCAGCCCAAACAAACCAACCCAATCAAACCCAACCCAACCCAACCAAACCCAATCATACCCAAAGCAACCAACTCAAACAAATACAACCCGATACAAACACCCAAATCAAACCCAACTCAAACAAATACAACCCGATACAAACACCCAAATCAAACCCAACCCAATCTAACCCACCACAGTCATAACTAAATAACCTATCCAGTCCCATCTCAACATGACTCATTCCATTCCATCCCAGCTCAACTCAGTCCACCCAACTAACTCATTACAATTGCAACCCAACCCAACCCAACGCAATCCAACTTAAACCCATCCTATCCCATCATAACCGAACCCAACCCAACTAAACGCAGTCCAGCCCAGTCAATCCCATCCCACTCCATCCCATCTCAGCTCAACCAACTAACTCATCACAATCGCAACTCAGTCCAACCGATTAAACACATCCCATCCCATCCCAACCCAACCCAACAAAATAACCTATCTCATCACAACCCAAGACAGTCCAAGGCAACGAAAATTATGTTTGACGTAGCTAAAAAAAAAAAACCACCTCAACATAACCCCACCCATCCCAGCCATTACATCCAATCCCATCCCAGTTCAACCCAACATAACAGCCAATACCATCCCACGCAAACCCAATCTTATGCAATGAAGCTTAAACTTAACCCGCCTAAAGCTAACCCAAGCCAACTCAACCAAACCCCATCCATCCCAGCCCAGCCCAACACGATTTGAGAGCGCTGTTATGCCTTGACCAGATTGTTGTTGTAGTTGTTGTTGTTTTTGTAATCAGCCGATCGAGCTTGCTGGAAGAATCTTGTACGGAGGAATGTGTAAGAAAGCTGTGGCATCCCGGTGACGTGATAGTCATTGGACTGACTGATGCTGACAGGTGATAGGAAGCGCGTCATTGTGGATGCTTATGCCTATGAGGTGGAACTAGGATTCCGGGGCTTCAATGGTGAGTGAATGAGAGTGTGGTCAATTTTACCAGGGCAGTCTTTGGTTAGTTTCTCCTTCTTCCAGCTTTTTTTTTTTTTCTGGCTCTCTGCACTCTACATCACCCCATTCTAGGGTGGAATAAAATGGTATGGATGAAGATGAAGACGATGAAGGAGAAGATGAAAAAGATTAAAAAGATGATGACGACGATGATAGTGATACTGATGATGAAAATGATAAAATTGTAGCTGTTGCTGTTGTTGATGATGATGATGCAAAGAAAACTACTGGAAGAGGCCCAAAGTAATAAATATCCAGAAGTTATGACAGTAGAGAGAAAGACGTGTAATGGGAGTGAAGAAAACTGAAATTGCAGTCAGGAACAGAACACTCAACAGATATACTGCATTTTTTTTTTTTAAATGCTGAGACCAATGTTGTTCTTTTCATGAAAAAATAAAACAAAACACAGAGAGATTCAGCATTTCGAAATGCTCCGACAAACAATATCCGAAAGACTGGAGATCACAGGCAGAAGGAAATACAGGCTGAGGAAGAGAGTTCCAGAGTTGTCCAGCTGCATATCAGTGGCCACTCCCGAATATGCCTTGTGACCACCCTAAACTTCCGAGAAATTCCGTCGGGCCTCCCTAAAGTGTTTTCCTTGAGTCACCCCATCATTAGGTTCGGTCACCCCTTGGTCAACCCATTATTAAAATCCAAGCGACGACCCAGTTACATATATGAAAGACTGAGTGTATCAGTTAGCTCTTACGCCAAAATGAAGGAGGGATGCAGGCCCTTGGGCAGTCAAATCATGGAAATGGATTTTTGAAAAGAGTTAATGTGATCTTTCCATGATAGGTCCCGAGAGGAAGAATCCCCGAGGATACTGAGAGAAGACGAGGAACAAGACTGTATATTGTTGAATATTAAAGGTCACTCCCATGAACGATTCTGGCGGGTCGATAGATGTAGGAAGAACTACGTTTTTGATGCATTAAACAAGAAGGTTTCTTTTACCCCATTCAGAAATATGACCCAAGTCAGAAACTAGGTGTGCCATAGCCTTATCCCGTGACTGATGAAGTGACTGAAGATCATGAAGAAACTTGGGTACCCACGTTTTCTTATCGGTGCGAGGTACTAGGGTGGCATAAATATAAATAGTTAGGAGTGACAGCAGTAAAAATGATAAAGATGAGTAATATTTTCGAACAACATAGGATTGCTTGCCGCTTGGATTGGAAGTAACATGTAAATAGAGGATATAAAGTGTGTGCCCTATTGTGTCGGATATAAAAGTGTATTTAGATGGCTGATACATGCGCAAATAATGACTCTATATTGGTGGTTAAGATTCCTGTTTTGTGTATGGCGTTCAAAGACAGGGAGACTGACCGATGGGAAGATTGCCAGATATGATGTGATATTACTGTATGTGAGGAAATAAAGTAAGGTTGATCAAAAAGGCCAAGTGCACTTGCATTATTTTTTGCAATATTAGTATCTATAATAATCATACACAGGCATCTGATATACAGGACAATAAAGTTATATTTATGTTGTGCTTTTGTTAAAGGATGCTAGGATAATGTTTTGGTTTAAAATAAATTCTGGATACATTTTCTTTTATTTCAATTATCCACCATGTTATTCAAGTCCACAGGGACCTTTTGATTATCCTATAAAATTAATTTGATTATCCCATAATTAAAGATGGAAAAATGAAATAACAAAGGGTACAGTTGAAGATAGTATGTATGAGATGTGTGCATTAAAGCTAAGCCAATGTTTTGTAATGACAGTGGTCGGAATTACGCCATGATCTTAGTCCGCAGGTTGCTATGAAGCCACCTGTTGCTGTTAATGGCTTAGCCTGTGAAATGGAGCCGAAAACAATAGGTTTAGGAGGTGGATGAAGAGCCTGGTTCGCTGGGAACTCACCTGACAATTCTTTTATATACCATTCTCTGTAACTGCTAAGGATGATAATGACGATGTTTACATGGTGTAGTCTAGAGCACGGCCTACTCTGTCTGAGTAGGCCGTGGTCTAGAGTACCTAAATACTGAGAGTAGCGTCACAGAGGGTCCCGGTATAACAGAAAACGGGACCACCGGTTGCCATTTTGACTCAACCTAGTCCACTCACTGTATTGAAATGTCTTTTTTCCACACAGTTGCTTGAATGTTGTTGATAAAAGTGGACGTGATGCCGTGCTGCAGTGTCTATGGATGGAGTAATAGGTCAGAGAAATGGTTTATACCGTACAGATTTCCTGCAAATCCAGAAAGAAGGAAAAATTGGATAAACAAAGTCCGTCACTGATGAATGTGAGCAGGACTTGTAAGTGACAGAGAGTGACAGCTTGTGTAACTTGATAGGTTATTGTGTTCACAGCATTAAAAACCCAGATACCACCGGTAATGAGTGCAAAGGAGAAGTTATAGCATCACCCGATCAGGCAGTTCACAAAGCAGCAGACCTTACTTTGCTAAATGTGTATAAAAAACGAGAACTTATTACAGTGTCAGACAAATCATATGACATGCTTCTCAAAGTAGGGCTTAAGTTTAGGAAAAGTCAAAGTGCAAGGAAAATGTGAAAAAAAAAAAAAAAACACTCATGGATGAAGCAATAAGTTAAATCAGAGACTTTGAACTTCACACCTGTTACAACCTTAAGAATTAACTTATGAGTTCATTAACACTCGCATGTATTTCTACTGCAAAAATATAAATGAAAAACTTTAAAAAATTTCAGGAGAAAATGAAGATAGAAATTGAGAATAAAATTATAGCAATGAAAAAACTTGTTAAAAATATAATCAGTAGGTCCTGTCCCACAGTGTTGCATGTACCGTTAAGCCTAGCCTTGTATAAAGTAAAAATTGATTGCAACATCCTACTTCTCATTCATCACCTACTCTTATATTATGCTTTCATCAGTATTCACAACAAGTATTGTGGCTTTGCACCAGAGAGAGAGAGTATGCACGCCAGGCAGGAAAGAGTCAGTGAGCGCGCTAGGCTGGAGTCATAATGGCATCCAATCTTGAGTTGTCGCTACTCTCAGTATGTAGGTACCCTAGCGTAACCTATATACCGTTGATTACGGATTCTGCTACGACTTCTGCAGCTGACATTAACCCGCTGCATCTCACTGACGTGTATATACGTTCACACATATTGTCACTGTCAGTCCCATTGACGAACATAAATGCAAATCAATTGCAAGGTCCCTAATTTGCACAATTTTCAATTTTGGCACGTGATTTTTGGTACGTATACACGGGACACCTTCCTCTACAAGATGCCAGGCAGGGACAGTGTCTTACCCCACATGACCTCCACCACCCCCTTGCACACCATTGTCTCGGCAATTCACCTGTTTCCAGAGTAAAGACATGTCGTGCCATGGTACGAAATTCAGGGCCAGAGTGATTCCCCAATTGATGACAATGTGGAGGACAAAGTTTACGTAGCATTAGAGGAAGAAACAGTCAGAAATGATGATCAGGTAATGTCACCAAAAAAGGTCAGGTATGTTGATGTGTTTGGTGAGTGAAACAATGCATATATTGCCTAATATTACTGTGTGAAAACCAATATACTCTTGTACTGCATATAAATTCATATCAAATAAATAAATAAGTACCATTTATGAGTGGTGTGGAATAGTTACCCTCCCACATAACTCGTTTTCTTTGGAGCCAGACTGATAGAAAATCCAGTAAGGTAAGGAGTACTGTTACCTGTATCGAGTATTTTAAACCTCCGGTGAGCGATTTCTCTATGAATTTTCGATGTTTCTTACCAAAAGCAGAGGTTTGAGCCAAAAAAAAAAAAAAATCCAAAATTGGTCGGAATTGGGGGGAGTCAGTGGTGGAAAATCGGTCAGGACGGGGCTGGTTAACCTTGAAGCAAATGCGGGAGATTTTTCTGAGCATAAAATACAGCTAATTAATCTTTTGCAGACCTATAGATATGTTGTGGGCATACCTGGTGAACCTATGGGGATGACAAATCTTATAAAGCACACCACAGCAATGATTCCCGGTACTCAACCATTTTACGTCCTAGCTCATAGATTATTCCATAACTTTCGAAAAAAAGCTGACGAGATAGTGCAGGATGTACTTAACCAGGACAACACTAAAAGCTCCGTCAGTCCGTGGAATATTCCACTTTTCCTGGTCCCCAAGAAGGAATTGAGTTCAGACCCACAGTCAACTACCGTAAAGTATACTCTGTCACTGTACCTGATCGATTCCCTTTACCAGTCTTCAGATTTACTGAAATCATTTAGCGAGATTATCGTCGTTTTCACTTCCTTTGCCTTATTTAGTGGTTACTGGCAAGTAGAAATGGACGAGTCGTCTCGCCCCATAACTGCATTCAGTACCCTTTCTGGTCACTATCATTTCAAAAGGCTTCCCTTTGGTCTCAGACATGCTCCATCAGTATTCATGAGACTTATCCATTCTGTATTCAGTGGCATGATTTGCCGATCTCTTTTTGCTTACCTAAATGATATCGTTGTGGTGAGTAAATGAATTTCTGACCATTTTGCCAAACTACAGCAAGTTTTTGGTTGCCTCCAAATGACAGGTGTCTAAAAGTTAAGCTCAGTAAGTGCAACTTCATACGTAAGAAAATTAAGTTTCTTGGGCATGTGATTGATGCTTAGGGAATTCATACCTCGGATGAGAAAGTTGGGGCAGTTGCTAACATCTCCAAACCCACCAGTACAGATGATGTCAAGAGTTTTCTTGGACCGAGTGGTTACTATCGGCAAATTATTCAAGGTTATGCACAGATCGCCGCCCCACTTACAAAATTACTGAAGAAAAATAAAATTTTTGTTTGGACTAATGACCAGTCTCATGCATATAAAACCCTGAAGACAGCACTTACTAATGCTATAGTCTTGGCATTCCCTGATTATACGAAGCCTTTTGTTCTTTGTACAGAGGCATCTGGTGTAGGTCTAGGTGCAGTACTGACGCAAGTTAATCATGCAAAGAGGAAAAGTGTAATAGGGTGTGCTAGTAGTTCCCTCAGTGCCTCTGAATGAAACTCCTCTTCGTGATGCCTAATCAATGAATCCCAAACAAGTATAAAACTAGAAACCTATTCCAAATAGATACACTCTTATCAGTACTTAAGCTTGCGCTGTCCCCTTACTGGCTGGAAGCCATCACTATTATTAAGCCTGGTCTCAACCTTTAACTAGCCTAGTTTCTAAGTTTTCTATCCTGCCTAACACTTCAGATTCCACTTCCTCTACCTGCACTGCAGTAGGAGAATCGCTGGGGTTGTGACATCTGAAACGGGGGCCTGGGAATAGCTCCAAAAGCACGTCATAACCTGAGCAGGTCACAGAGAGAGAGAGAGAGAGAGAGAGAGAGAGAGAGAGGGAGGGAGGGAGGGAGAGAGAGAGAGAGAGAGAGAGAGAGAGAGGGGGAGGGGATATTCACACATATCTTTTTTCATGACATAGTAAATGTGAAGAGTCTCAGATACTATGCACGTCACCTCCCTCCTTCTGTTATTGTGGATATTTCCTAAACTAAATCAGCTACAAAAATTGCCGGCAGTCAGGTGACAGCAAAAGGCCCTCAACAGTAATGTGGCATCAACAGGTCCACAACAGTAAAGTGGAATCAGTGGTTCCACAAAGTTACAAACAGTAGAATGATATCAACGGGTCCACAACAGTAAAATGGCATGAACAGGTCAACAACAGTAACGAGGCGTCAACAGGTCCACAACAGTAACGAGGGATCAACGGGTCCACAACAGTACCGAGGGATCAACGGGTTCACAACAGTAACGAGGCATCAACGGGTTCACAACAGTAACGAGGCGTCAACGGGTTCACAACAGTAACGAGGCGTCAACGGGTTCACAACAGTAACGAGGGATCAACGGGTTCACAACAGTAACGAGGCATCAACGGGTTCACAACAGTAACGAGGCATCAACGGGTTCACAACAGTAACGAGGCATCAACGGGTTCACAACAGTAACGAGGCGTCAACGGGTCCACAACAGTAACGAGGCATCAACGGGTCCACAACAGTAACGAGGCATCAACGGGTTCACAGTCTTTAAATGAGATGGGTTTCCCTGGTGCGGCCTCATCCTGCCTGGGTAAATGGAGGCAGTTGCCATATTTTAGGATAATGGCGGATTTAGTGTTGGTGTGGCAGCCAGGCGGGCAGGTGCAAGCTGCCACCCATCCCAACCCAACCCAACCCAAATCAGTTCTTCCCAACCCAAACCGAATCCAACCCAACCTAACCCAGGTCAACCCAACCCAAGCCGAATCCAACCCAACCCAACTCAACTCAACCCAAACCAGTTCAACTAAACCCAATCCAGCTCACTCAAATCCTACCCAGGCCAACCAAATCAACCCATCACAATAAATCCCAACCCAGCTCAACCCAACCAAACCTAAGCCAGTAACACCCAACCCATTGCAGTCCAACCGTCAACCAGTGTGGTCACGGTGGTAAGTAATGTGTCAGACCTGAGTGCCCTGCCGTTGTTTTCTTTGTTGTTGTGGTGGATTTGGTGTTGGTGTGGCACCGATGCGGGCAGGTGCGACTTGTGGTGTGAATGATTTAGTCTGTGGCTTGGGGCTGAAAGCTTTCACGGTTTTCAAAGGAAGTAAACAGATAAAATGTTCATCTCATTACGAATAATCTTTATAAGTTTTAATGAAAAGCAGTTACATCAGCATGCAATATCGTTAGGTACTTTGTACAAATATTCATACATTTGTCTCAGTGTTAGAGCGTAATAATATTCCCAGCAGTCAAGCATACACTTAAGTGAAGTCATTATTTGCTAAGGGGATTTTTTTTTTTTTTTTTTTTAAGAAGCAGTATGTTATTAGCGGTTTGGGTCATGAAGTATGATGTATGATGAAATACTAGTACACACACACACACACACACACACACACACACACACACACACACACACACACACACACACACACACACACACACACACACACACAAACAGACAGACAGACAGACAGAGAGGATAAATATTGAAAGCATGGGATAGGAAGAGACAGTAAGGGGAGGAATAATGTCAGGTGAAGTAAATGGAGATACAAAAGAAGGAGGCGAGGAGGCGACTGGGAGGTTAGAGGAGAGGGAGTTGGGCAGGAAAATGGAGGAAGAAGGGAGTTAGGAATAAATACGCGGGGAAGAAGAGGATATACTAGGAAAGAAGACGAAAGGAAACAAAAGTTGGGAAGAGGAAAAGGAAGGGAAGAAAGAAGGAAGTAGAAGAAAGTGACGGAAGGAGAAAGAGAAAGCGAGAAAAGAGGACAGCAAAAGAGGGAGAAGAAAAAGGAGATGGAAAATAATTAAAACTACATGCACACTACACATTACACTTCCTTTTCCTAATTAAAAAAGAAAAATGGCTTTTAATAACCAAGGCTCGGAGTCCCCAAGGGGGGTAGGGGCATAAATGACCCAACCATCCACCCCTCTCCCAGTGACGACTCAACGAGATGCCTGGAACCACTGTCTGACTCACTTCTTCTTCATTTCTGCAACATTTGCAGCCTTTCCTCTAACTTTCTCTCTGTTGAGCACCATCTCTCCTCCTCTAAACCTCACCTTCTCTTCATAACTGGGACTCAGCCATCTGAGGCAACTGATAGCAAACCCTTTTCTATATCCTCCTACTTTCTCTATACTCATTTCAAAGCCAAAAGTGGCTTTTGTGTATATGTATGCAACGATTTATCTTGCTCTCGTGTTCCTGAACTTGATTCTTCTGAATTTTATATTCTCTGGCTTCGGCTTTCCTGTCATTATCTGACCAAATATATCTGTGGTATCTACTTAACCCCTAATTCTACTGACTACGAAAAATTCTTCGACTATCTTACTTCTACAGTGGAACACATTCTATCCATATCTCCTTTCTCTGAAATTTCGATTCTAGGAGATTTCAATGTTCAGCACCACCTTTGGATCTCTTCTCCATTCACTGATCCACCTGGTGAACAAGCCTACATCTTTTCTATCATTAATGACCTCGTGCAGCTTGTACAGCACCCTACCCATATCCCTGACCACCTTGGAAAGAGCTCCAACAGACTTGACCTCTTCCTTACAATTAGTCCTTCTGTTTACACTACTAATCTTTCCTCTCCGTTGGGCTCCTCTGATCACAACCATAATTATTACCTTAGCCTGTCCTATCACTCTGGTGTGGCCTATGGTCCCTCCAAAGAAAGGTCGATTGTGGCACTTTGGAGCTGCTGACTGGGAGACCCTCAGGCAGTACTTTTATTTTATTTTCCTTGGAATGATTATTTCTTCCATGGCCGGGAGCCATCTGAGTGTGCCTTGCGCATTACGGATGTTAATCTCGGGTATGGAAGTATACATTTCCTTCTCATATCCTTTGCTAATGGAAAAAAGCCTTGGTTTAATCACACTTGTTCTAATGCTGTACCTATAAAAGGTACTGGAGCCAACCCACCTCTGAATCACATTTTTTCATGTTTCTGCCCGGAATCGTGCTTGTTAATCCCCCTTGACGTCAGTCGTAGATGAAATCAAATTTCTGGAGTGGTTTTCTGATGATATATTAAGTACCGCCTTATAATCTCCACACAGCCGTATGAGCACCATCCTTACTCGTCCCCAGGCCGTTGCTAACTGCCGGAGGAAGAGCCGGCTTGGGCTGAGGTGCGGTCTTAAACTCAGGGTTCAGCAGAATTTGAATTAGGCCAGACTTTAGCAAGCGTTCAGTGGCGCCCTACCTAGATCACACTTACAATACACTTACATGCTACACTTACACACTATATATTTTTATAGATGGTTACAACAATTTTCCCCAGTGTTAAAAAAGCGGGTCTTCTGACACAACGGTGGAGGCTTAAATCATAATGTGGCAAGAGTGTAATTGGATAGATTATACAGTCAACTGGGGACTACATGGGAGTATAATAATAGAAAGGGGTATCATACTGTAATGTAAGGAGCTAGATGCAACAAAGATGAATTATATTTACAGTACATGGCCATGTTGGAAAGGCAAGGAAGGTCATAATCATCAATAAATGCAAAAGTAGAATGTAAACAATGCACTGTCGTGGTATAAATTAACTAGGCATGTAATATATGAGAAGCGTAGTGGTAGCATACATATATAGGTTTGGTCAAATTTACAAATGAATGTCTTTATATATATATATATATATATATATATATATATATATATATATATATATATATATATATATATATATATAGATGGTAAGTACTAGTAACCACAATGATATTTCTATGAGGAATATACAGCAACTGAATGCACCACTGTATACATTATAGATTATCTTACATAGAAGGCGCTGTTTGAGAGTGATCATATAATCATTTCCCTTGTCTTATTTGTATTATACCAGTTTTCATGTCCTTGACTCATTGTTTAGTAATTATATTGATATTATTACATTTTGTTTCAATTAGTTCAACTTTCAGTTTTCCACAGGGATTTTTTTTTTTTTCTTCAGTATGATCTTCACATCTTCACCAATCATAATCAGTGTCACTTTTCCAGGTCTCTTGGTTGTCGCACTAACCTTGTTGCAACATCGGTCTCGTGCAGTCTTTTGTCCATTCGCTTGACACAACAGTACAGGATACATACAATAACAAAAAATCCAATAAGACATAGTACCACTGGAGGAAATACAAAAATTGGATTTACCCGGGAGCGGTTAAAGGCTGAAGAAAACTGGTTCATAAGGAAATCAGACTGATTCAGAAAGTTCAAAATACGTAGGTTGTCTGATGTGATGGAAAAATTGTCTGTTGGTAGATGAAAGGCAGTATTAATAGGTTTGAAGATGTCAGAGTTGTGAGAGCGAAGTGCGAAGTGGTAATGTGTAGCATGGGCTATTACAGACTCAGACTTTACACTCAGCCATCTGAGTGTGCCTTGCGCAATACTGAGGTTATTCTCTTGGGCATGGAAGCATACATTCCCTTCTCATATCCTCTGCTAATGGAAGAAAGCCTTGGTTTAATCACACTTGTTCTAATGGTGTCCACAACTAGGAGAGGGCCTATAAAAGGTACTGGAGTCAACCTACCCCTGAATCACATCTTTTTCATGTTTCTGCCCGGAATCGTGCTAAGTCTGTTCCTCGCTGTGCTAAGAATAATTTCGTCTGTACTAGATGCCATGAACTTTCGAACTCGAATTCTTCCCGCTCCTTCTGACATCTTGCCCAAACCTTTCTAACACCTTTACTTCATCATCCTTCCTTTCTTTTTTCTACTCTGATGGTTCTGTAGCTATTTCTTCTACTGATAAAGCAGATCTCTTCGCTCAAACTTTCTCCTCCAATTCCACCTTAGATGATTCCGGTGCTGTTTCTCCATCACTTCCCACCTCTGACTTCCTCATGGTTGACATTAAAATTTCATCAGCTCATGTATTTTCTGCCATTACTGGCCTCAATACTAACAAGGCAAATGGGCCTTGGGTGTCCCTCCTTTTGTCCTCAAGAACTATGCTTCTGTGCTTACACCCTGCCTAAGTAAACTCTTCCGCCTTTTTCTGTCAAATTGTATCTTTCCTTCTTGCTGGAAGTTTGCTCTCATTCAGCCAGTCCCAAAGAGGGGTGACCATTCACAACCCTCTAACTATCGTCCAATTGCATTAACATCCTGTGTCTCAAAAGTATTCGAGTCCATTCTTAACAGAAAAATTTTAATGCATCATTCTTATCATAACCTTCTTTCAGGTCGTCAGTATGTGTTCCATCAGAGACACTCCAGTGGCGATCTCACCTACCTTTCAGACTCCTGGTCGTCCTCTTATCGGGACTTTGGCGAAAGCTTTGCCATTGCACTTGACATCTCAAAGGCTTTCAATCGAGTCTGGCATAAATCTTTATTTTCCAAATGCCCTCTTATGGTTTCTATCCTTCTGTTCCTTCATCTATAGCTTCCTTTCTGGTCGTTCTATAACTGCTGTTGTACACGGCCATCGTTCTTCTCCTAGAGCTATCAATAGTGTGGTGTTCCTCAAGGTTCTGTCCTATCACAAACTCTCTTCCTTTTATTCACCAATGATCTTCTAAGCTGTACATCTAACCCTATCCACTCATATGCTGATGATTCCACCTTTCACCTTTCCATTCGGTTCCCACAACATCCATCTCAGCAGTTACTTCAATAAACAGGGGATGAGGCTATGCCACACCTAATGTCTGACTTGGCTTGTATCTCTGACAGGGGTAAAAATAATCTTGTTGTTTTTAATGCATCAAAAACTCAGTTCTTACACCTATCAACCCGACAAAATCTTCCACAGAAGTACCCACTAATGTTTAATAATAACCAGCTTAATCCTACATCATCCTTAAACATACTTAGGATTTCATTCTTTTGGGACTTATCTTGGAAAGATCATCTGTAAAATCTGCTTCCAAGAGATTAGGTGTGCTAAACTGAATCCATACCTTCTTTACCCCTGCATAGTTGTTGACTTTATACACGGGTTTTATTCGTCTCTGTGCAGAGTACAACTCTCATGTGTGGGGGAGGCTTCCCACATACAGCTCTTCTGAACAGGACGGAGTCAAAGGCTTTTTGTCTCATTAACTCTCCCCCTCTTACTGGCTCCCTTAACCTCTTTCTCTTCCCCACACTGTTGCGTCTTAATCGCTTTTCTATCGCTGCTTCAATGGTCACAGTTCCTCTGAACTGTCCCTCCACCTCTTCGACGGGCGCATAACACCCGTCTAGCAACAAAATCTCATCTCTTTTCTGTCCAACTCTCTGATGCAAGAGTTGACCGTTACTCCCAGTCCTTCATTTATGGAACAGGTCAATTCTGGAACTGTCTCCCTTTGTCTGTATTTCTTACTTCCTATGATCTGCAGTCTTTCAAACGCAGTGTGTCCAGGTATCTCGAAATGAACGTATCCTGAATTTGACTCTCTTTCGTATTGTTTTTGTTTTTTTCATGGAAGGAAAGGTTTGTAGGCTCTTGGCCTTTGATTCCTTCTTCCTTGCATAAAAGAAATAAAGTACTGCAGTTGGCAGGAGAAGCACATGGGGAAAAAGAAAGGCAAAAAAATAAGAGCAAGAGTGAGAAAAATCGAGAAGTAAGGAAGGAAGGAGAGAGGGGGGAAAGTGATAAAGAATCAGAAGGAAAAGAAAAGGAGAGAAGAGTTGTTAGACACTTGATGAAATATTTACAAAAATATTTGCATAATTCGTTCTGTATTTTCTCACATTCATATGTGGATATATTTTGGAGAACTGAATGATTTTTTGAACCTGGTAAAAATGATACTATTGCTTTATAGTTGGACTCTTTTCTCTCTTTGCCTCTGTTCTCTTCCTTTTTTTTTTTTTTTTTTTTTTTTTGACGTTATTACATCCGCGTGATTGGTAACCCGGACGGCGTAATGTTCTGCTCGGCGTGTGTTTGTGTGGTAACAGGTATTTCAGTGTTTATCCTACTGTTACAAAACTTGGTTGAAGGGTCAGTCAAGGACGACCTGCTGTTTTTGAACAAAACAGGTGAAAAGATAAATCATGGCAAGGTCAACTAAAACAGAGGTGATCCGATTTAGTCCAAACTTAGTGGAAGGGTCGAAGCTAAGACAAGAATGAAGGGACTCATATTTAATAACAATCCGTCAAAGGTCAGGGTCACAGGGCAATGCTGAATTTTTACCTCTGTTGTGTGTGTGTGTGTGTGTGTGTGTGTGTGTGTGTGTGTGTATCAACAATACAAATAAAGTAACTGTGATCCGATTCGGACCAAATATGGTGGAAAGGTTGAGGATTTGTCGTGAGATTAGCCTTTTTTTATTATTATTATTATTATAGCAGTAGATCAAATGACAGACAGACAGAGAGACAGATAGATAAGTGTATTGCTCAGACATATTACAGTGCATGGAACCCAACTGCTAAAATAACACAGCCCTGCATTATTTTTGCTGACTAACGATAAGGCTTGATTTTGGATAGTTAGAGGACGTTGATTCCGAAAATAACTTCCATTTTTACCCAGCACGTCATATTTAGTTACAGAATGCATAATACGTTATAAAAATGTATAAGAAAAGTGCGATTTTGTTACTCGATTCGAATTTCACCTTGCTGCATTGTCTTTATGTCTCGCATTATTGCATTTTTACATTAATATATACATCCACTTCTCATATACTTACATTGATTTTGATAACTGATTTTATTTTTTGTTTCATTCCAGGTAAATCATGGCAGATAAACAGCAAAAATGTAAAGCTGACCCTAACTCATTCTGTTATACATGTAGTTGTTCTGCTACACCAAAACAACAGACAGAGAGATCAAGCTTTGTTCATAAGGCGTATTACACATATCTAGGGATGAAATTGAGTGATCAATAAAAAACTTGGGCATTTCCTTCTGCATGTAGATCTTGTGTGGAGAACCAAAGACAAGAGGAAGAACCTGAGCTTTGGGATTCCCGTGGTTTGGAGGGAACCACAAAACCATTTTTATGAATGCTACTTCTGCCTTGGCAACATTTCTGGATTTAGTGCCAAGACAAAACCTCTCATTAAATATCCTGACTTTCCATCAACAGGAAGACCTATCCCTCACTTAGAGGAAGTGCCTATTCCAGTCTTTGCTGCCTTCATTTGTTCTGAAGATGAAGCCGACTTAGCTAAAGTGACTGATGATGAGGACAGTGATTACCAAGATTCGTTGTTTAACGACAAGGCTCCGAGATTGTACAGTCACGCTGAGATGAATGATTTGGTGCGAGATCATAAATGTCAAAAGCGTCTGCTGAGCTGCTGGGGTCAAGGTTGAATGAGAAAAACTTGCTAGCTCAAGGAACAATATTCTGTCTATTTAAAAGGAGAGAAATGACCTTTTGAAATTTTTGAGGATGGAAGAAGAATTCGAATTCTGTTAGGACATCACAGGTCTCATGAAAACAACGGGATGTACTCATTACGATCCTGAAAAATGAAGGTTCTTCACTGATTGCTCAAACAGAAGTTTAAAGTTTGTCCTTGTACATAACGGGAACGAGTTGGTTTCAATCCCAATTGGGCATTCACTTCATTTGAAAGAATTCTGTGAGAATATGAGGAAGATATTGGAAAAAATCGAATACAGCAAACAGAACTGGGTCATTTGCGAGGATTGCAAGGTACTGTCGATGTTTCTGGGAAAGCAAAGTAGCTACACCAAATTCCCATGTATTTTATGTTTATCGTATAGTCGTGCGAGGAGTCAACTATGGATGTAAAAACAGTGGCCAGAAAGGAATCAACATTAGTTTGATGAGAAAAGCATTGTTAACGAACCTTTGGTTGATCTAAAAACAGTGGCCAGAGAGGAATCAACATTACTTTGATGAGAAAAGCATTGTTAATGAACCTTTGGTTGATCAAGAATAAAATGCTGTTTCCGCCATTGCATGTCAAGCTTGGTCTAATGAAACAAATTGTGAAGGCTTTCGCTCAAGAAGGAAGCTGTTTTCAATACTTGTTCCAAATTCCCTACCATGACATATGAAATACTGAAAGCTGGTATTTTTGATGGCCAACAGTTCCCAAATGCAATAAAAACGGACGAAAGGAATGCTTGGAAAGCGTTTGTAGCAGTTGCATTGGGCTTCCTCGTGTCGATGAAGGCAACAAAAGCTGAAAACTATAAGGACCTTGTTGAAGACTCAGTGTCCAGTTTTCGGAAACTAGGGTGCAATATGAGCGTGTAACTACACTTTCTGCGTAGTCATATAAACTTCTTCCCTGAAAATGTTGGAGCTGTAAGAGAAGGACAAGGAGAGATTCCACCCGGGCATAAAAACGATGGAAAAACGATATCAAGGCCGATGGGGCAACCACATGATGGCTGATCACTGCTGGTGCCTCAAACGTGATTGTGTTCATATTGGGTACTTACGAAAAATAAAAAGGAGAAAGTTTACGCCGTAGTCTTTCATCTTTACCAAATTTATCATTGCATTTTGTGAAATAAAATGACGTCCTGTTCAAAATTTGATTGTATTTTTTTTCTTTTTTTTAACAGCAGCCTCGAAATGTTCGGATTCAACTATGTTCATTAAACCAGATTTCTTTTTTCATTCTGCAGGGCTGTGATATCATTGATATATTATGCAACTGGTTTCCCAACATGTGAATTATTGCAGCATCATTCTGTTGTTAATGCTGAAGATGTGTAATGTACAGTTTTACAAACAACAAACTATACATTACACATAGTAAATACAGATTTTAAGGAAATACCCATGTACAACAAATTCTTTTCACTAGTAGGCTACCTTGCCTAAGCTATATATATATATATATATATATATATATATATATATATATATATATATATTGTTACGGAACAGAGAAAGATAATGTACACTTTAAGTGAGAATACGAAGAGTCACTACTGTCCCGTAAAGTTCCAGGTTCAAAACAAAAGAGTTAGGTAAAATTACAAGTTAAAGTTTAATGCTTAAATTAACAACAAAACATTCAGAACTCATAAGGATAATGTAATGGCAAAAACAGGTTAAATATATGGTTAACTGCAATAGCCTCCATTAACACGAAGCTAGCAAGAGTAAATTTATCTAAGTCAGCCCTGATAAAATGAGATACCAGATAATACTCAGTGAATGCCAGATAAATAATTACAGATACAAACTATTATCAAAAATGACTGACATAAAGAACCCCACACGAATTACAAAAACTTCACTAGGCCTACAAATTAAACTTATGCTATACAGTACAAGAACAAAATGCAACAACAGTTATACTCAAATTACACACAGCTGCTAGATGGTTGGAGATTTCTTGAGCACTCACAATAATAATATCTGTACAGGGGAGGACAGAGATGTGAACAAAATGAGGAGCAGATCTAAGTGGCAATGATGCAGAGACTGAGCTCATTATATAGGGGCCAGGAGAGCTTGATACAACTTGTAATGAGGACGCGCAAATGAAGCCATGGGGACAAAGAGATGACAATCCCGCAAAGTATAACAGAGATGTCGACTTACTCTACTATAACGGTAGAAGGGGGGACTGAGGCAGAACACGCTCGTGATCAAACATGCAGCAACTGTGCGTTAAAATTACACAAAGGATGATGAAATCATAGGCTATGTAACACCTCCCCACAAAGAAAAAGAAATTTACAAAGGAAATTTCTTATTACTCTAAAACAATCTGTACATGGCATTACAGAACATGCAAATGTCTTTCCTAATGTTACAAAACATGAGATCTCCCTAACACGTTCAGTCATAGGTACTTGCCAGTATCCCTTTAACAAATCAAACTTACTTATGTACCTAGCCTTTCCGATCTTGTCTATGCAATCTTCCACGCGAGGGAGAGGGTAAGTGTCTGTTTTGGTTATCTGATTAACACGTCTGTAGTCGATGCAAAGCCGCTGTGACCCACCTGGCTTAGGGACCAGAGTGACAGGAGAACTCCACTCGCTCTGACAGGGCTCAATCATCTTGTGGTCCAACAGGTAGCCAAGCACCTTCTGGATGAGAGGAACTTTCACTGGGTTCACACGGTAAGGAGGCAATTTAATTGGCTTTGCGTCTCCAACATCGACATCATGCATCAACACAGTGGTTCTTCCTGGAGTAGCACGGAACACTTGCGGGTACTCCTGCAGTAATGCCGAAAACTCCTGCCTTTCCTTGGGTGGTAGATGAGAAAGCTTAGTCTGGAGATCATTCATGATATCAGGATTCTTCCCCAAACTATCACTCAGGCTCATACTGCATCGGAGAGCTTCACTTGCAGACTCGGGTGGAACAGCTACAGTGCAGACTGGATTATTTTCGTCCCGCCTGTGATATAACTTTAGCATGTTGATGTGACATAGTTGCTTGCTCTTTCTACGATCTGGCGTGGCGATGACATAGTTGACATCACTGAGTTTCTTCTCCACGAAATAAGGGCCACTAAACTTGGCTTGAAGAGGTTGCCCATGAACTGGTAGCAGAATCAAAACCTGATCTCCTGGCTGAAAGTGGCGTAACCTGGACTTCTTGTCATACCAAGTCTTCATCTTCTCCTGAGCAGCTCCTAAATTCTCTCTCGCCAGCTGTAAAGCAGTGGACAGCCGTTCTTTGAACTTCATCACATACTCCAGCAGGTTGACGTCATCTTCCTCCGACAGCCAGCATTCCTTGAGTAACTTAAGGGGTCCTCTTACTTCATGGCCAAACAGTAGTTCAAAAGGTGAGAAGCCCAGTGATTCATTTGGAGATTCTCTTGCGGCAAACACAACGAATGGAAGACCTTTATCCCAGTCTTTCTGATGTTCCAAACAGTATTTCTTGAGCATCGATTTCAGTGTTTGATGATATCTCTCCAACGCTCCTTGGGTCTGGGGATGGTAAGCTAAAGACGTGATCTGGGTGATGCCCAACTCTTTCAGAGACTGTTTGAAAACGTTTGACATGAAATTACTTCCCCGGTCTGACTGTACCTCCTTGGGCAGACCAAACTTTGTGAAGAACCCTAGCATTTCCTTAACCACGTTCTTTGCTGAGATGTTTCTAAGTGGAATGGCTTCAGGATAACGAGTAGCCATATCAATCATGGTCAACACATAAGAAAATCCTGAAGAAGTCTTAGGAAGAGGGCCCACAATATCCACCAACACACGGGTGAAGGGCGCCTCAAAAGGAGGAATGGGAACTAGAGGTGCAACCTTTTCGGTCTGATTACACTTCCCCACAACTTGACAGGTGTGACAAGACTTACAATACCAGGAAACATCCCTGAAGATACCTGGCCAGTAGAAGTGTTTCAAAATGCGTGCCACAGTCTTCCTCACTCCAAGGTGTCCTGCCAAACTGGAATCATGAGCCACTCTAATGATATCCTGCCTACAAACACGAGGGATGACAACTTGATGTACAACCTCCCATTCACAGTCGGCTGATGCTGTTGGGGGTCTCCACTTCCTCATAAGTACTCCTGACTTTACATAATAACAAGTAGAAGCACCGGCTGACTCTTCTTCACTGTAAGCAGAGTTAGCTAGACCTTTCAACTCAGGGTCAGCAACCTGCAACTCGACCAACTCTTGACGAGACAAATTATCAACACTACGGGGTACTGCCTCATCTGGTGAGTGGTCCAAATTAGCAAGAAAAGTGTCAGCTAGGATAACATCATCATCATCATTATCCTCTAAATCACCAGTAACTTTAGACTTAGCCCTAGTGACAGCACATGCAGGAAACACATCAGGGACATCACAATCCTGGGACGCAGCCACTGGCTCACCAGACAACTGAGGAGCTGGACACACTTGACTTCCACCAATATCATTTCCAAGTAAGAATGTTACACCTGACATTGGGAGTGTCTCAACCAACCCAACCATAACAGAACCATTAACAAAACCAGACTCTAAATTCACTCTGCACAGAGGGACAGAGAAGTAATTATTCCCTACACCTTGTAAGATTACAGTTTCATCAGAGGAATTAACATTAGAGCCTAGAACACTGGTCAGCATAAGGGATTGGCAAGCACCTGTATCACGATATATTTGAACTGATTTCCTGTCATTACTGTCCAGAGGACTGACAAAACCATCAGACAGGAAATTAGCACATGAACTCTTGAGAGTGTCACCCACGTTACTGCTCAAAAGAGGAGCTCCATCATGAGAATTTAAGTTACCCCTCAAAGCAGGTTCAGTTAACTCAGTTAAAGAATTCTGGGAACTCTCAAGAGTGGACACTAGACCAATTGACTGAATATTTAAAGACTCCTTTTTGTTCACATCACGCTGTCTCCTGAAACATCTCTCCGTAGTATGACCAAGCTTACTACAACAAGTACATTTACTTTTCTGAAATCTAGAGGTGAAGCTGGTATTTACTTCCTGAGAAACATCATCTTTATTCTCTTTCCTGTTACCTGTACTCTGAGTAGAGGCAACGTACTTACTCTCAGCTTTCCCTTTTTCTTTAGAATATCTCTTGTGAGTGAGAACATATTCATCAGCTAAAACTGCAGCATCAGACAAATTATCTATTCTTTTCTCATCAAGATATAGGCTTACATCTTTACTAATACACCTTTTGAAGTCCTCCAGCAAAATCATCTGCTTAAATTTGTCAAAATCAGAATCCACATTCTTAGAATTTAACCACTGCTCTAACAGATCTTCTTTGATTTTTGCATACTCAACATGGGATTGCTTATCTTGCTTGTAAGTTGTCCTAAATTTTACTCTATAGGCTTCAGGAACAAGCTCATAGGCCTTAAGAATCAAGCTCTTAACTACATCATAATTATCAGACTGATCCTGAGGCAAAGATGCATAAGTTACTTGAGCTTTACCGGTGAGAACAGTTTGAAGGAGTACTGTCCAATACTCCTTAGGCCAATTAAAACCTGTAGCTACCCTCTCAAACAACTGAAAATACTTTGTTAAATCAGATTCATTAAAAGGAGGGACAAGTTTAACATTTTTAGCCACATCAAAATCATCAGAGCTAGATGATCCAGTTCCACCTTGTTTCATGCGATACTCATGGTCTGCCTGAATCCTGGCAAGTTCAATTTGTGCCTGAGCCTGTACCTGCGCCTCTTCAATACGAGCCTGAGACTCCGCCTGCTTAGCATTTGCCTGAAATTCAGCTTCTTTAGCACGAGCCTCCTGCAGAGCTAGCTGTAACTTAGCTAATTCAATCTGCGTTTGCTCATTTGGAGGAGTTACATTAAACAAGCTTTTATTAATCATGCCAACAATTTGATCCTTAGAATGATGAGAGTGAACTGCAATTCCCAATTGTTGAGCAACAAGCTTAAGTTCATTCTTTGTTCTGTTTTCTATATCACACACTGTTTGCACATTTGACAAAAAGTCCTTGGCTTCATCAAGTGTAGTAATAGTAGACATAATTAATAAGTAACAGTCACAAAATATCAAGCAATATCCTTATGATAATATCCTGAATATCCTGATATGAGGTCGCCAAATTTATGTTACGGAACAGAGAAAGATAATGTACACTTTAAGTGAGAATACGAAGAGTCACTACTGTCCCGTAAAGTTCCAGGTTCAAAACAAAAGAGTTAGGTAAAATTACAAGTTAAAGTTTAATGCTTAAATTAACAACAAAACATTCAGAACTCATAAGGATAATGTAATGGCAAAAACAGGTTAAATATATGGTTAACTGCAATAGCCTCCATTAACACGAAGCTAGCAAGAGTAAATTTATCTAAGTCAGCCCTGATAAAATGAGATACCAGATAATACTCAGTGAATGCCAGATAAATAATTACAGATACAAACTATTATCAAAAATGACTGACATAAAGAACCCCACACGAATTACAAAAACTTCACTAGGCCTACAAATTAAACTTATGCTATACAGTACAAGAACAAAATGCAACAACAGTTATACTCAAATTACACACAGCTGCTAGATGGTTGGAGATTTCTTGAGCACTCACAATAATAATATCTGTACAGGGGAGGACAGAGATGTGAACAAAATGAGGAGCAGATCTAAGTGGCAATGATGCAGAGACTGAGCTCATTATATAGGGGCCAGGAGAGCTTGATACAACTTGTAATGAGGACGCGCAAATGAAGCCATGGGGACAAAGAGATGACAATCCCGCAAAGTATAACAGAGATGTCGACTTACTCTACTATAACGGTAGAAGGGGGGGACTGAGGCAGAACACGCTCGTGATCAAACATGCAGCAACTGTGCGTTAAAATTACACAAAGGATGATGAAATCATAGGCTATGTAACAATATATATATATATATATAATGTTTATGTTTGGGAACGTACTAAAATTACTTGGTATAAACTGACGCCTTAATTTTTCTGAACGTTAATTGATACCCTCAAGGACATATTCGTGTTCATTACCGACCACATTTCTATCACACTCTTCTTCTCTTACAGTATTTGGACATCTCCCAGTCACTATCATAACGTGATTATATTAATTCTGGTCGCAATATGCTAGTGGATCAAGTCATTAGAAGTTTTATTCAATCATCTGCTGGCTTCTAATTATCTTTTGTGTGTTATGTATATACAAAATTATGAGATACTCTTTAAATGACTGAATCAAGGTGTATTGCACTGGTTCATCAGGCGTCTCTCTAATACACTGCTGCATTATATTAAATTAGGGATATCGTGATTTATCCAAGACCTGCCATGCCATAATTCTTACATACAGATCGAGTAACGTTTAACCAAAGCGATGTGAATCTTTTTCCTGATCATAAAACACTGATACATAATGTAACTCTTTCATTTTTTCACTTCCTAATCTCTCTCAATACCCCAGAATTCTACATGTAATATGACTCATAATAGGATACTTATCTTATTCTCTACATTCCATATCATTACATATGTATTTAACATACTGATAACATGTATAAGATGTAATTTTCTCTAGATCTACCCAGGTGGGCAATAACCGGAGGATATAATATTTTACCCAGCGTATGTGTGTCTGTTTGTCTTTGAAAATAACTAAAACAGTTTTTGATCAGAATTAATACAGACTTCGTGGATGGGTTAATGGAATGCCAAAATGTTGATCTTTTGTTTTCAGTCAGTTAGTCATACGGCAAGGTCAACTTAAAAACTTTTAATCTAATTCAGCCCAGAACAAGAAGCGGTGCCAAGGCACAGCAAACCCATCCTCGGAAGTTATTTTAGTGCTGACGTATAAACACAAATGGATATCTAATTAAAGATGTCACATATCAAATTTGGAGTGACTCGGTTGAAAATTGACTATTTTATGCCTATTTGAAATTTTAGGCCTGACCCCCCCTACTGCTAACTGGGGAGAGACCCCCTGATGTAATGAGGCGTGTTAATGGGTGCAGATTTGAAAGATGCACCTTATGGTTTTGGTTTCACTTCGATATGATGAATTTGAAAGATGTTATGGTGAAAAAAATATATATATCCTTATTTTTTGTTATTACATTTCTTGGGCCTACAGCCTAGGCCTTGACCAAATTTGGCCCAAAATTTAATGAAGTGACAAAAAGATCATAGCCCATCATCCCTGTAATTTTGGTCAAAACTGCACCAATAGTTTTCGCGTAAAGTAGTCGACGGACAGACAGACAAACAAACCTAGTGAAAACAATACTCGTCCCCGAGCCCCTCCAGGGCGAGGACGGGTAACTATGCGAAATGTTTAAAGGCCAGGCAAAAAGAAAGGGATTCGATTTTGATAACAATTGCTCAAAGGTCAAGGTCACAAGGGAAGGTTAAAATTCGACCAGAGTGTGTAAGTGAACAAAACAAGTTGCAGTGTTTTTACTTGATTTGGCCCAAACTCGGTGGAAATGTGTGCCAGTCAGGTGGATGACCTATTGTGTTTTAGAACAATGGGTAAAGTGTCAAGGTTATATTTATATGGTCATCCCTTGCATTCTTATCTGATTTAGACCAAATTTCTTGAAAAATTTTTAGGGCACAGAAAAAATTCAATGATTCAGTTTTGAGCACAATAAAATCAATGTCAAGATCACAGGGAAAGGCCAAAGGTTAAGGTCACATGACAAGGACCGTTTAAAGTTTTGATCTGATATAGACTGAGGTCGTGATCGCAGAACAAGATCAAGGTTCGATCTGTGTGTGTCTGGCCATGAACTAAATATGTGAAATAATATTAATCTTATTTATAGCCAAACTTGAAGGGAGGATAATGGGTCAGTCAAGGATCTGACTTAATTCTATTGAACACAACAGGTCAGAGGTAATGCTCACAGGGCAGTATCAACATGAAGTTTTCATCCGACTGTGACTTGAGTTTTGAAATTTTTCAGAGTAAAACTCAGATGTTGGACTGATCACTTAAAGTTTTGATTTGATTTGGGTCAAACTTGGAGAAAGCATTGGAGGTTAGCTAAGAAGGAAGAGATTCGATTTTTAAAAGAATATTGTTACCTACCCATCCCACACTGCCACAGGCTCCAATATCAGTAGTTCAGTACAGGAAGGACGTTGCCCAGTGAGTTATTCTTCCTATGGTCAGCCTTTAGGTGCACAGTACACAGGTTCAGCTCAGGCGTCGTAAATAAACACTGGCTTCTTAAGTTCACTGTCTCTATTTTCCAACTTCACTTCACTATTTTCACAAGCACTGGAGTTATACAAACTTTACTAACTGCAAATACACTTAATGCTTGACAACACTTCATTATCTTCACACGTATCAAAAATATACAAACTGCACTACACTGAAACTTACCTGAAAAGCTGACTGAACTCCTCTAGTCTCTTCCCCATCCTTATATAAGCTTGCTATGTTCTAGAATTATCCACATTTGACGTGAACAACAGTTGCCAACTTGGAGATATCCAAAACATGCTAGAGCTCTCTTAAGTTACTTGCCACTGTAAATTATTTAGCAAATCTAAATTCAATTACTTAATTTAACAAGCAATCACATACATAAAACATTATAAAGAAAAAGAACACAAATATTAATGCATAACTTACGAAACAACTACGGTTACAACAGCAGGCAAACTGGTAACTCTGGCTCATACCGGAACCTACGGTAAACATAAGGAAACGTTGAGAAGCTTCTGGACTACCTAACTACCAATCCCGCTTCTCAACACTACCCCCTCCCTAGTCCTTTGTCATCCCGACAAAACTACACAATATACACAAACATAAACCTTAACCCTGATGAAACATCTAACTATACACAAAATAATCCTTCAACTTATCAGGTCTTCTGTGCCACTTCCAATGACGTCCTTGCTCCTCCACAGAGTCCACTCCTCCTGGAAGGTCTTGGTCCTCTTCCTGATTCATTTCTCTTGGGAAACTGTCACCATCCTCTTGCACTTCAGCTCCTTGGTCCTCCTCAACATCCTTGGCTGCAGGAGAGCACGATTCCTTGGAGATGTCCCACCTGTAATGTCCCGGCCCATGGTACTGCCACAGACAGTTCACGTGTATCACCTTTGGACGAGACTTCAAGTCTCCCTGAATCTGATAATGTACATATGATAGGCAGTCCAACACAGTGTAAGACCCATCCCATGGGCTCTGCAGCTTCAGTGACTGACCCTTCTTTCGCTGAGGATTGTATAACCAAACTTGGTCACCATCCTTGAAGCTCACCTCACTTGCCTTGGCATCATACTTGCATTTCATCACCTCTCCTGAAAACTTAAGGGCTCCTTGCACTTGACGATGTACCTCAGCCAGCCTTTCCTGAAGGTGCTTTGCATAGCCAGTGGTGTCTGTAGCCAGCTCTTCAACAGATGGTCTTCCAATTAACAAGTCAACAGGTAAGCATAACTCATGGCCCAGCATCAGTTTTGCAGGGGTATAGCCGGTAAACCCATGGGATGCAGACCGATATGTCATCAGCAACGCAGGTAATTTCTGGTCCCATTCCGTTTGTCCCTCTATGCAGTACTTGGCCAGTTCTTGTCACAGGGCCCAGTTGAATTTCTCCACCATCCCATCTGACTGTGGCCTTAGTGGGGTCATCCTGGCCTTCTTGATCCCCAGTAACTTGTAGCACTCACGGAACACAGCAAACTCGAAGTTTCCACCCTGGTCTGAATGCAGCTCTTGTGGCATCCCAAAACGACAGAAAAACTGGTCAACCAACACATGAGCAACAGTAGCAGCCTCTTGATCGGTGATGGCATAGGCTTCTGGTCACTTTGTGTAGTCCATGGCGACACATATATACAGGTTTCCTCTTTCAGTCAGTGGCAGAGGTCCAGCAATGTCCACTGCAACTCTTTCCATCAGGGCACCCACTTGGTACAGATGAAGAGGGGCGCAACCACATTTCTTGGGTCCCTTCTTGGCACAGCATACATCACAGGCCCGACACCACTTTTCAACATCCTGAAACATTCCAGTCCAGTAGAACCTATGTCACAGCTGGCTTAGAGTTTTCTTTACTCCCAGGTGCCCAGTAGTGATCTGGTTATGGGACTCATCCAAGACCCCAGACCTCATTATCTTTGGAACCACCAGCTGCCAGTACTTGCTAAGGCCATCAGGTGTCTCCCACTGATGCTCCAGTAGCCCGTTGTTCAAATGAAGAAGGTCCCATTGACTCCAGTAGCTCTTGTTCACAGGGCTCAACCTGAAAACCTCTTGCCAAGATGGTCGTACTGTACTTCGCTGAAGCCACTCTAGCACTGGTAGTAAATTTGCATCCTCCATCTGCATCTTCTTCAGGTCTCCTTCATCTGACACTGGCCCTGTCACTGCAGTACAGCTGCATTTCTTACTATGATCTTTTTTTACTACACTGCTGGCACCCCAGGTCACAAGGCTGATGACTTAGGCTGTCTGCATTGCCATGTACCTGCCCAGGACAGTGCTGTACCTCATAATTGTGCTGGTCTAGCTTCCCAAGCCTGCGTGCCAGTTGTCCTTCCGGATTCTGTAGTGTTTTCAGCCACTTCAGTGCCACATAGTCTGTCCTCATGATGCAGTAGGTCCATTAAAGTATGGCTGGAAGAAATCAAGGCTCTTCATCACTGCCAAGGGCTCCTTATGGTTCACACAGTAGTTCCACTCTGGTGGGCTGAGCTTCTTGCTGTAATACGCCACCACATACATCTTGTCATCCTTCTACAGTGACAGGACTCCACCAATACCATGGTCACTAGCGTCACAGTCCAAGATAAATGGCTGATTCTGTTCTGGGTATGGCAATACTGTAGAGCCTGCCAATGCATGCTTGAGCTCGTTGAACTCCTTCTGAGTCTCTGCTGTCCATGCAAACTTCTGCCTTTTCCCCAACAGCTTGTGAAAAGGTGCAGCTATCACTGCAAAGTCTTTGACAAAATGCTAATAGTAGGTGCACAAGCCCAGGAAACTCTGTAGCTCTTTCACACAAGTTGGAACTGGCCAGTTTTACACAGCTGCCACCTTCTCTGGGTCAGTACAGATGCGGCTCTCGCCTACAATGTGTCCCACGTACTCTACTTCCTCCTGAAACAAATAGCATTTCCTGGGCTTCAGCTTGAGGTCCGCTGCACGGATCTTGTGCAACACCTCCGACAACCTCTCCAGTTCCTGGTTGAAAGTCCATCCAAACACAATTACATCATCCAAATAGATGAGAGCTGTCTACCAATGCAGGCCTTCAAGTAAGTGGTCCATAAGGTGCTCAAAAGTAGATGGGGCATTGCAAAGGCCAAATGGCATCACTTTAAACTGATATAAACCCTGCCTGTAAGAAAAGGCTGTCTTCTCTTTGTCCTTCTCTGCAAGCTTGACCTGGTGGTATCCAGCCTTCATGTCTAGGGTGGAAAACAACTTAGCACCTGATAGAGCATCCAGGGTGTCGTCAATTCTTGGCAAGGGGTATGTATCCTTCACTGTCACTTCATTCAGGGCTCGATAACCTTACTGAGCCATCTTTCTTCCTTACCAGAACCACTGCTGATGCCCAAGGATTGCTGGACTTTTCTATCATTCCTTGACTTTGAAGAGTCTCCTTCACATTCTCCATTTCTTGCCGTTGGGCTGGCGCCATTCTCCGTGCTGGCTAATTAATTGGGTGGTGATTCCCGGTGATCAGTGTATCCCACGTCTAGGTCTTCCGTGGAAAAGAGATCAGGAAATTCCGTCAGCAGCTGCCTCAACTTCAGCACTTGTCAGCCATCCAGGCATTGGCAACTCCTTGAGAAAAGGTTTTGTAAGTGCTCTAGCTGATGCCCTTCTTCTTTGACTACCCTCTTATTACAGGTCTTCCTCTGGTGCCACTCAGGGTCCACTGCCTGGCACAGTCCCACAATTTCTCCCTCGTTGATCTTCTGTGGCTCGCAGGAGAAATTGGCCACCACAACCGGCACTTCATTTGCACCTGTTTCCACCAGAGTCCTTCCCACCATCACTCCGGCCTTTGTCTTGCATTGTACATCAGGCTCCACCACCTCTAGATAGCTGTAAAAAGAGCCACTCACCTTACACTGGAACAAGAGTTCTGATTTTGGGAATATCACTGTAGTGCGGAGCACCCTCCCCTCGCCACCAGAACTGGTACATTTTACTGCTGTGATGGGAACTAACCTTCCTCGAAGCTTCAGCTTAATAGAGCAGAAGTTCAGCTCACATCCCATGGACATCAGATAGTCCAGACCCAGAAGGCAAGGATCCTCCATGTCAGCCATGGAGACTGGAAGAGCAGCTTCTTGCCCTTCCACTTCAATCCAGACATCCAGAGGTCCCCTCAGTTCTGGGCAGTGCCCAGTTACGCCACACAGTTGTTCTGATGACTCAGACAGATACCAATGACATAACACATCAGGCCTCACAAAAGTCTGCTCTGAGGCTGAATCAGTCACCAGAGAACACTTCTTTCCATCTCTCCTTCCGTCTGTTAGCACACCATCAATTGTCGTTCTCTTGCATCTTCTCGGTGGTGGGGTGACTTGGGAAAAGGCGGCTGGTGGTTGCCCCTTAACACCAGCCTCCACTAGTTTTCCTATTCTTTCTGGTCTTCTGCAGCCTTCTGATCATTCTTTTTCTTCTTCGGATACTCAGAACTGAAGTGTCCCACCTCACTGCATGTCCAACACGCTTTTGTTACAACTGAAGAGTTCCTTGCACTGCTCTGGTCTTGCTCTTTCTTCCACTTGTGACAGTACTCCTCCTTGTGTCCCGACTTCCTGCAGAACCAGCAGCCTCCTCCGGTCTTCTCCTGTTCCCTCTTCCACTTGTAGCAGTCCTCTTTTCTGTGTCCTGGCTTTTCACAGTACCAGCAACTTCCTACAGATTTTTCCATTTCACATACCTGCCCCTGCCTTGCCTTGAATCCTGCACTACGACCTGCCTGAAAAGTGGATGTACTGGACCTGATGTAGGACTCAAATTTTAGAGCCCTGGCTAGTGCTTCTTGCATGTGTCTTGGTTGTGCCTGCTTCACTTGCATTTTTAACTCCATACTATCAAGAGCATCGATGATCTGGTCCCTCAGAAGAGTAGCCAACAGGTTAGGTGCTGCTTCAGGGCACGCCTTGTATGCCATACTCTCCAGGTCATGAGCAAGATGCTGTAGGGATTCGCCTCGAACCTGTACAAGGCTCCTGAATCTCGCTCTGTAAACCTCAGTCTGGTAAATGGTTCCACATCTACGCTCCAGCACTTCTACTAGGGACTGATAACTGTTCCTCTCCATCACAGATATCTGGCCCAGAAGTTCCACTGCAGCACCCTTAAGGCTAGTAGCAAGCTGCACTGACCTCTGCCTATCATCCCAACCATTCTGATCTGCAAGTAACTCAAACTGTGCATGGTAAGTTTCCCAAGATACTCTATCATCAAATTCCTGAGGTTTCTTTTTAACTGGACCCCCATTTAAGCCATGCACTTCACTGGTTTGGGGCCTAAAAACTGGGGCATCATAATTATGGCCAGGACTTAAAACTGCTGCATTCTGATTATTCAACCCTGTAATGCCACCTTTAGATGCCTGGGAACCGTCAAGAGTCACCATACACTATCCATTCCTTTTATATGTTCCGTGTACACTAACCCTAGGCTCAGCAGTGCAATACTTCTCTACAACCTCAATTTTCTCATTAATTATCTTCACATGGTCAACTACATGCTTCAGCTGGTTATCAACACGCTATCTGCACTCCATCACTATTCCCTCACTAATCTTCAGCTGGTTGTCCACATGCTGTTTGCACTCTGTCACTATTTCCTCACTAATTGTCTTCAACTGGTGGTCTACATGCTATTTACACTACAGTACATCACATTATCGGTTACCTAGTACTTCTCCTACTCTAGCTTGGCATCTACTTCCTCCTCAAGTTGTTGCTGTTCTTTCTTCATTTCCCCCATGAATGCATATAGCTGTCCTTGCACCCTCAGTTATACTTCCTTCTGTTGCTCCTGAAATGCCTCTTGAAGTTGTTCATATTGTTGTTTTTGTTCTTCATTCTGTGCCTGCAATTGTTGTTTGATTTAGTTCCTGAGCTCTTTCTGTTCTTTAATTTGGGCCTGTATTTATTCTTTGAGTTCTTTCTGTCCTTCTTTCTGTGTTTGTAGTTAGACACACTGTGCTTGTAATTGTTCTTTGAGTTCTTTCTGTCCTTCATTCAGTGCTTGTAGTTGGACACTTTGTATTTGTAATTGTCCTTTGAGTTCTTTCTGTCCTCATCCTGTGCCTGTAGTTGTTCATGTATTTGTAGGCTTTGTGCTTGCAATAGCTTCATAATTGCAGCCAGCAATGCCCCCTCTTGCCTTGCTTGGCCTCGTCTGTACACCTTCTGCTTCTATGTCAAAGGTTAGCCTCACTGCAGCACTTGAATTATTCACACTCCTGACACCAGTGTTACCTACCTGTCCCACACTGCCACAGGCTCCAACAGCAGTTGTTCAGTACAGGAAGCACATTGCCCAGTGAGTTATTCTTCCCATGGTCAGCCTTTAGGTGCACAGTACACAGGATCAGCTCAGGCATCGTAAATAAACACTGGCTTCTTAACCCAAGATAGGAAGACCTGTGCCATATGGATACACGGCCAGGGTGCATTTAAGTTTTGCGGTCAATGATGTCCAGAATAATGGGTAATGGGCAACTTTTTTCTTTACACCAAGCAGTCCTGAGCCAGCCTATCCTGTTTCTGCCCGCAGGCTCAAGTTCCCACCATTGTCGACTCTCTGGTGAGTACCTGTGTATCCAACTGGCACATGTCTTCCTGTAGCATATAATTTTTGCAAAAACAAAAAGAGAGGGGGAGGAGGTCCATTCTGGTCAAGATCGAAGACTTGAATGCACGTTTTGAGTGTTTTAGGCACAATATGACCATGTACACACAGCAAAAAAACTATCGTTACAGGGGGGTCCGATGTGTTTCATACTGAACAACCTGGCTGTCTCGCTAGGGTTGGTAAGCCTGACAGTGGGTGAGTTGCCAAATAGGACGAGGTAGAAATATGCATGGGAGAAGCAATGGAAATAGCTTATAATAAATATGCAACAAACACATGCAGGGATACCAATGGAGGAGGCTGTTATCAAAAACCTTCATTCGTGTGTCATTTTATATTGCGCAGAAGGTGTAACGATAGTTTTTTTGTTGTGTGTACATGTGTGTAACATGTCTCACTATATGCAGTAAATAGTAGCATATATGGTTTTCTTTGGTTTATAGTGTATTTATGTAGGTAATGGAGGCAAAACGAGCTAGGTAGCTGTTCCACACAGAGCTGGCAGAATATTCAAAAGCTGGAGTATCTCAAGAGGACTGTTGACATCACATTAGAACCCCTGAGTGACACAGAAACCCTGGATTGTTATTGTGGGTGATGGGAAATTGACCTAGTGTAGCAGTGACCCCGTAATGGGGTGGTTTTAGGGGTCAATGGTGGCCAGAACAATGGATAATTGGGAATTGTTATTTACAGGTGTGTAGTCATGGTCCCCAAACGAACAAGGTAACCTGTCAGACGAAGCGCTGGCAGAGTATCTGAAGTCGGAGGAGTTCAACAGGACTGTTGACACCACACTGGAACCCCAGAATGACATACGGCCATATTCTTAAACATTCTTCCCTTGTAGAGGCATGGGAAGGAAATCTTTAACTGAATTGGTATTCTTAAAAAATTCCTTCCCTTCCTGAGCCGCTCGAAGGGAAAGATTTTTCCTCTGGGCTGCAGAAATTATTGGAACTTGAAGGAATTCCTTGACCCGTCTCTTCAAAACTTCCTTCATAAGTTTTGTGCTTTCTGTTGTGGTTCATTGTCTTATATATATTTAAAATGTTGACGGAAGTTACTGTATAATTTTATTGATGCAGTTTACAACGCTATACTAATGCTTAAGCACTATCTGTATTTCTTTAAAAGTGTTACCTATGTCGGCTGAATTAATTAACCACACATAAACAGAGCAGACGATGTACTACCCCTGATATTCATCCAGTCTTTTATGATCTGACACTGATAAATATTATACATTATGGCCAGGGTCACACGAGGATTCTTTCCAAGAAACATTTTGGTTATTAATTTGCTTCCAAAAAGAAAATCTGCCGTCAAGGTCACACGAGTGGTTCGGCTCATGTTTTCCAGCTGGAAGATAACAAGTGTGCGCCACCATGCGAGTACACGAGATGGACGTTAACAAGTGATTCTTAAACTTACTAATAACAACATTAAGCATGATAATATTCCTCGAATATAATTTATTATCAAAATATTGTCTTAAGGAGTGAACACCGCTGTGGTGTTGGCCAAAATGGCATTTATGGCTGAATACAAACCAACACGAGACAGGAGGGTGGAAGGGTTGTTGATAGAGCCTTGATGGACTATGTGGTTGTGTCTAGGAATGTAATAGGAAGATTGTTGGATGTGAGAGTTCTGAGAGGGGAGGGTGGAGGTATGTCTGACCACTACCTGGTGGAGGGAAAGTTAAGAGTAGGTAAGAGATGGGTGAGAGCTAGGAGGGTTAGGTGTGGCAGGGAGGTTTTGAAAGTGAGTGAGTTGGATAAAAGAGAGAAAAAGATAGAGTATCAGGAGAAATTGGAAGATGAGTGGAACGCAGTGAAAGATCGTGAAAATGGCAGCGTGGAGGAGGAATGGCAGTTGTTTAAGAGTGCTGTGGTGGGACATGCAGAAGAGGTGTGTGGTGTGAGACGTGTGGGTGGTGGTGTAAGAAAAGGAAGTGAATGGTGGTGCGAGGAAGTAAGTATGGCTGTGGCTGAGAAGAGACGTGCATATGAAGTGTGGCTGCAGAGGAAGGATGAGATGTCATATGAAAGGTATAAGGAAAAGAGGAATAGAGCGAGAAGGGCTGTGCGTGATGCTAAAGTGGCAGCAGATGAGAGGTGGGGTAGGCGGCTGACAGAATTTTCAACAGAATAAGAAAATGTTTTGGAAGGAGGTGAAAAGGGTGCGAAAGGGAGAGTCTGGGAAGGAAGAACGAGTAAAAGCAGAGGATGGAAGGATGTTAATTGAGATGGATGCAGTAAGGAAGAGATGGGCAGAGTATTTTGAAAGATTGTTAAATGTAGAGGAGGAAAGGGTGGCTGAGATTGTGGCGGATAGAAGGGTGCAAGGAATAAATGTGTTGGGAGAGTTAAATGATTCTTTGATCACGAAGGAGGAAGTGGAGAAGGCAGTAAAGGAGATGAAAACAGGGAAAGCTGCAGGTATGGATGGGTGTGCTGTGGAATGCCTGAAGGGTGGTGGAGTGACTATTGTTGACTGGTTAGTAAGATTGTTGAATGTGTGCTTTGAGAAAGGTATGGTGCCATTTGACTGGGCAAGTGCTTGTGTGGTCCCGTTGTATAAAGGCAAGGGTGATAAGTATGAATGTACTAGCTTTAGGGGTATAAGTCTGTTGAGTGTTGTAGGTAAAGTGTATGGTAGAGTGTTAATTATGAGAGTTAGAGAGGGTACAGAGGGAGTGATTAGTGATGAGCAGTGTGGCTTTAGGAGAGGGAGGGGATGCGTTGATCAGGTGTTTGCTGTGAGACAAGTGTGTGAAAAGTATTTAGCGAAAGGCAAGGAGGTGTTTTGGGCATTTATGGATTTAGAGAAAGCTTATGATAGAATTGATAGGGAGGCTTTGTGGACTGTTTTAAGATTGTATGGACTTGATGGTAGGTTACTAAAAGGGGTGAAAAGTTTTTATGTAAATAGTAGAGCGTGTGTAAGAGTGGGAAATGCTGTGAGTGATTGGTTTCCCGTGAGAGTGGGGCTGCGACAGGGATGTGTGATGTCGCCTTGGTTGTTTAACATTTACATGGATGGTGTTGTAAGGGAGGTGAATGCAAGAGTTTTAGGTGGTCTGAGTCTGGTAAATGTCGATGGAGGAGAGTGGAATCTGAAGCAGCTGCTGTTTGCAGATGATACTGCACTGGTGACTGATTCAGAGGAGAGATTGAGACAGTTGGTAGAGGAGTTTGGAAGGGTGTGTGAAAGGAGGAAATTGAAAGTAAATGAGAATAAGAGTAAAGTGATGAAGTGTACGAGGTTGATAGATGGTAGGGGGATGAATATAGTTTTGAATGGTGAGTTGCTTGAGGAGGTAGATTGTTTTAAATATCTAGGGTCACATGTTGCTGTGGATGGAAGAATAGATGCAGAAGTGAAGTTTAGAATAAATGAAGTAGGAAAGGTGCTGGGAGGAATGAAAAAAGTGTTTAAATGTCGTTCGCTTAGAATGGATGTAAAGAGAAGGCTGTATGAGGGTGTTGTGGTACCGACTGCATTATATGGGGCTGAAACATGGAATATGGGTGTAGCAGAGAGGAAAAGTTTGAATGTAATGGAGATGAGATGTCTGAGGAGTATGTGTGGAGGACGCGTATGGATCGAAAGTGCGAAATGATGAAGTGCGAAGGAGAACTGGAGTTGTTCGGGAGATGGCTGGTAGAGTTGAGCAGAGGGTGTTGCAATGGTTTGGGCATATGGAGAGAATGGATAATGAGCGATTGGTGAAAAAGATAACTAGATCTGATGTGAGAGGTGTAAGGCTGAGAGGAAGACCACGAATAGGATGGATGGACAGTGTGAAGAGAGCGCTGGATGCGAGAGGGATGTCTGTTGAGCAAGGAAGAGTGGCTGTGCGTGACAGAAATAAATGGAGAGAAATTGTGAATGAATAAGTGATGACGCAGCCCTAAGGGGATATTCTCCCGCATTTGGTCTGATCAGCTAGTCAGGTCAGGTGCGGGTAAGGGGATGGATCTGTTATGATGTGGCAGGGGTAAACCAGTTCTGCTGTCGGGCCCTGCTGCGGATGTCACTGATTGCATTGCGCAGTTGACCCTTGTGCGGTGTGATGCGGTGAGGATCTGTCCGTTCTCCCCTTTGGAGCTAAGATGCGAATGAATGTGTTTGAATGGATGAGTAAATGGAAAGTCGTCCTGTCTCGGCTACCTCCCTTTTCTTGGGGGAAGCAGCCTAGGTATAGAGATAGATAGATAAACAAACCAACAGTATGGATGTGGTGGCGACCTCCCTCATCTCAAATGTGTTATGCCTCCATTATCCAGCACGAGATATGCGTTTTTGATGTGTTAGTTTTTAAATTTAACACTCCACCATACCAAATATCAGCAGGATGGGTCATTTTAATTTAACAGGGCTACCAACCTGAACATTTTTCCTTCCCTTCCAAGGAAATCTTTAAGCATACTGAAGGGAAAGAAAAATCCTTCAAAGGGAAGGAAAGGTTTAGGGAAGGAATTATTTTTAAGAATATGGCCGATAGAATCCCGTGATGTTAGTCAGTGTGGGTGATGTGACACTGAGGGAGTGTACCAGTGACCCTAATGGTGGTGTGACGGCCATCATTACACCACACAAGGACCCACAACAGGAGTCTGACACATTGAGTGTTTTGAGGGTAGTGGTGTATATATTTATTATATATTTCCATTTATGCCAGGCACCCAGTTTTCTGTGGAACCCAGGGTTGGCACGCCGACTGTGTGATATTTAGGCACTAGATTTATAGGTTTAGGTAGTTTTTTGCCCAATTCCATGAATGTGCATCTCAAGAAGAGAATAAGTCAGAACTCCTTTTTTCTTCACTATTTTTTCAAGAATCTTATAAATGTAATTATTTTAGCTCAGTTTTATTAATTCCTAGTCATCTGGTCTCCACAGGAGTTATATTTGTATTTCAGCTCCATTAGTTTTGCATAAAACATCTATGTATATATTTTTCGTATTATTTTCCTTTAGTGTATCCAATTGGCACAAGTCTTCCTATCCCGAGGTCAGGAGGGACGTCTTCCTATCTAGGGTTAAGTTCACTGTCTCTGTTTTCCAATTTCACTATTTTCACAAGCACTGGAGTTATACAAACTTTTCTAACTGCAATTACACTTAATACTTGACAACACTTCACTATTTTCACAAGTACCGAAAGTATACAAACTGAAACACACACAAACTTAACTGAAAAATTGACTGAACTCCTCTAGTCTCTTCCCCATCATTATATATGCATGCATTGTTCTAGAATTATCTACATTTTAAGAGAACAACAGTTGCCAACTCGGAGATATCCAAAACATGCCAGAGCTCTCTTACATAACATAACACTAAATTATTTAGCATACAAACCTAAAGTCAGTTACATAATTTAACAAGCAATCACATAAATAAAACATTACAAAGAAAAAGACCACAAAAATTAATACATAACGTACGAAACAACTACGTTTACAACAGCAGGCAAACTGGCAACTCTGGCTCGTACCGGAACCTACAGTAAACATCGGGAAACGTTGAGAAGTTTCTGGACTACCTAACTACCAAATCCCGCTTCTCAACAATAGGTTAAATGCCAAGGTCGCAGGGTAAGATCAAATACTTGGCTCTTAGAATTTGTATGGAGCGAGTGTTCGCTCTTACCCTTGTTTGTTTACATCTTTATTTCCATCAATTTGTGTTCTGTCTATCATTTCACTCCTATCATCGCTCTTTCTTCACTCTTCCCTCTCCACACCCTTCTTACTTGTACATTACCCTCTCTTTACATGACTCCCTATTTCACTTACCTTCTGCCTCTGTCTTTCTAATATTCCATTTAATTTTTCTCACGTGTTTTAACTAACTATTTTTCCCCCACCACCACCACAGTCTCTCTCTCTCTCTCTCTCTCTCTCTCTCTCATATAGTTTGAAACCCCTTCCCGTTCCTCAGTCATTTTGCATCGTCCTCCCTTCTCCATACTTTTCTCTCCCTTTATCTTCCTTCATATGGCCTTCCTTTCCGTGTCTTTATTTTACCCTGTTCTCCCCCTTCTCCTTCCCTGATTTCCAAAATTCTAATTCTCTTCCCTGTAAAGATCAGATCACTTCGAAGGAACCAACTGGTCTTTAAGTTCGCGTTGCTTTTGTTATCTGATTGATTAACCTACTTCGTTTTTTTTTTTTTTTTCTCCTTTCATGTGTTATTCTTTCCTCCTGCCCTCTTTCTGTTATTCCCATCTTTTTTTATCTACCTTCCCTACATCTTTTAGTATCATCCTCATTTCCTCTCTCCTCTCCACTTCCTTCTAACGTAATTCTTCCGGTCACTTTAATGGAATCTGGATAATTAAGGCAATTTCCTTGAGAGGTAATTATTCAAGACCTCAACATTTACCGAGTCTTTTGAATTAATTTCGTAATTGTTATCCTTCCCGAAGATTTTTTTCCATAGGTAGAAAACCATATAAATGGACAAGATTTTTGAAACAAAAAAAAAAAAAAAAACTTTTCAGCCAAACTTTATATAATCAGGCAGTTACAATGACCAAGATCTCTTCCCTTCATACAACCACCTAACGGGAAGGACAGAAAACAGTATGTGGAATTATATTTCGTTTATCCTGTCTTATCGTCAGCATCCACCTAGTCAAAGAAAATGCCTTCACTAATACCATCACGATTGACATGAACGAGACAACCCTAATATGTTTCAGTCTAGTTGATACGGTACTAGTGCTGAAGTGGTGGCATGCGAGGGCGTGTGACAACACCATCCATGGATAGAGGACTGTATGAAATTGGATAGAGTAATACAAAGAAATTACCGTAACACCTTTTTTGATTAAGGCGTCTGATTATGGACAGCGGTTTACGTGGTGCATCTACACTTCTGACATCTTTTCAAGCCACATGTAACGTAATCACACAAACCAGTGTAAAACTACCCCAGAATACAATTTCTGTTTTTATATCAGAACTCTGCCGTCTGGCCTTCCAGAAGCACCCTCCACCAACCACATTGGATCCCACCCCCAACACCAAGGGCTTATCCCTACCCTGAGTCTCACTAAGCCCGCCCGCCGCCATTACAGATTTATAGCAACGGAGAAGTTCCTCCCATAAGGTAAAAACCGGCTTCTCCCAGAAATCGGTACCGTATATTGTCTGCTCACTGGAGCCGTGTGTGTGTGTGTGTGTGTGTGTGTGTATATATATATATAATCATCATCATACGGACCTCCTTTCCCACCCAACGGCAGGGTGATGAGTAGCAACGTCCAGAGAGCCCAAGTTTGCCCAGTCCAGTGGGCCACGCTTCCATTCACTCATCCTTCAAGCCCCCGGAATCCTGGCTCTATCTGATACACCAAAAACTTTCACCACGTACTGTAGCTAAAAAGGGGAGCCAAATCCCTGATCATGCACTTCTTCTCACAAAATTCATCTAACCAGCTCGATCTCTTGTCAGTCTCTTAGCATCACCAACTCCCATACCTCTCTTTTTTAAGCAGACTATACATGCACAGGCGAGCCCGACTGGTGGCTTGAAGAGGCCGGCACGTTCAGGCAAACCTGGGCGTGTGTGGGTAGGGAATAGGTGCCTGAGCAGGCGGCCCCTATGGTCGTCCTGGGATCTGTCGCGGACAGATTTTCGTGGTCAGGCTCCGATCAAGTTCAGGCAAACTGAGTGTGTGTGGGGTACCGCAGGCCATCAGGCGTCAGTCTTGTGTCAGTTGTGCAGGAGAATTTTAAATCCTCGTATGAGCAACCTGTGGCAATAAATCTCAGTGTGGCTGTCAGTCTTTCATGCGGCGAAATAGCACTTTAAATACAGATATTGTTCTTCTTTATTACTGGGGAAACTAGTGACAACAGCTTCAGGTACGGATCCTCATCCATCCTCAAGTAATTAAACCAGATATTTCTCTCGCACTGAAGTTCTTTCAACAGAGTCAGATAGGACAATTTATTCCTTCTCATCAACCAGTCTTTTGCCCATTTGGTCCGTCTTTTCCTCTTTCTATTATTTGCAATATAGGCCGCAGCAACAGCACCAATAGCATATAGCTCCAGGTCTTCTGTGGGCAGCAGAGTTTCCATGGCCACCCTCACGCCACAGTGTTTCGCTTGCAACTGAGCTGAGACGTGAGGCCGACTGAATCGTGTGTGGGCACAACATTGTTCGTTGAGGCCAGCCTCTTCAGGCCACTGGACGGGCTCGCCTGTGTGTGTATGGCCCGCTTTACACACTCATCCACCATATCCCTTCACCTCCTAGGCCTACCTTGCCTCCTTCCTCCTTCAAATTCATTCAGATATACCTTTTTCACCACTCTATTGTTATCCGTTCTCTCCACATGACCATACCATCTAAAGCGGGCCATACACGTACAGCCGAGCCCGTCCTGTGGCCTGAAGAGGCCGGCCTCAACGAACGATGCTATGCTCACACGATTCAGTCAGCCTCACGTCTCAGCTCAGTTGCAAGCGAAACGCTGTGGCGTGAGGGTGGCCATGGATGCTCCGCTGCCCACAGATGACCTGGAGCTGTATGATACTGAGGCTCTTGCCACGGCCTATATTGGAAGTAATAGAAAGAGGGCGAAAAACGGACCAAATGGGCAAAAGACTGGTTGATGAGAAGGAGTAAATTGCCCCATCTGACTCTGTTGAAAGAATTGCAGTGCGAAAAAAATGACTCGTTTAATTACTTGAGGATGGACGAGGATTCCTACCTGCAGCTGTTGTCGCTGGTTTCCCTAATAATTAAGAAGAAGAACGATACCTGTATAAGGAGTGTTATTTCGCCGTTTGAAAGACTAACAGCCACACTGAGGTTTATTGCCACAGGCTGCTCGTACGAGGATTTAAAATTATCCCGTACAACTGGCACAAGAATGACGCCTGACGGCCTGCGGTACCCCACACATGTTCAGTTTGCCTGAACCTGACCGGAGCCTGATCACGAAAATCTGTCCGCGACAGATCCGAGGATGACTGTTGAGGCCGCCTGCCGAGGCGCCTGTTCCCTACCCACACACGCCCAGGTTTGTCTGAACAGGCCGGCCTTCAGGCCACCGGACGGGCTCGCCTGTGTGTGTATGGCGTGCTTAAGTACACTTTCTTCGATTCTGGTGTCCACAGAATTCCTCACTCCTCATCTTTAACGAATCACATTATTTCGTATCCTATCGATTCTCCATACTCCACATACATTACTCAGCAGTCCCATCTTCACTGCTTTCACTCTTGACTTTTCATTTTTATGCCACACTATAGTCTCACATTCATATTTTACAGTTGGCACTAACACTCCTTCATGTAAGCCTCGCGCAGCTTCAACACTTAAGCCTCTGTTCCTTATCAAGGTCTTCATAGCACCAGCTACTTTCCATCCTTGTGTCCTCTACTTCCCACTTCTTTTGTACATTTTCCTCTCCTTTCTATCACTATACCCAAGTATTTGAACTCTCTCACCATTCACTGTAACATTATACTGGGAGTCACCTTCTCTCTCGATTACCATCACTTTACTCTTTTCTACATTTACTCTTAAGACATGACGCTCACAGACGTCAGCAAAACTCTGCACCAGCCTATCAAGTTCTTGTGCGGTATTTGTAAGTAGTACTGCATCATAGGCATACAACAAATTTGAGATATTGCATCCATCGTTATCCATTACCAACGCCATCCCTCTCTCCATTACTCGTGTTTTTGCGTCCCTCATCATCCCATCCATATACAGACTGAACAACCATGGAGACATCGCACAACCTTGTCGGACGACCCCGTTGATCGTGAACAATTCACTCAGATGCCCATTTACTCTTACATATGCTTCACTACCATCATAAAAACTCTTGAAGGCACCTAGCAGCTTACCATCTACACCATACATGCGCAAAACCCTCCACAATCTTTCTCCGTCTACTTTGTCGTATGCTTTTTCCGCATCCATAAATACCATAAATAACCTGATAGTCCTTCTCACAAGCCTTCTCTGGTATCAGTCTCATTGCAAATATTTGATTCACACATCCTCTGCCAATCCTAAAGCCACCCTGTGCATCACTCACTAGGACCTCTGATATATCTTACTTTCTTTATAATAATTCTTCCACATAGCTTCCCTACAAAGCTAAGTAAACATATGCCGAGATAATTCTTGCATATTTTTTTTTTAAGGTGACCGATGCTGGGCATAGGCTTCACAGCCTGCTCCAAAGGCCCAATAGTCCTCGTACATACCATACACCTGTACACCTCACTCCGCTCACCTTTATCTTTGTACAGGGGTACAATTTTATATATACCGTATAAATATATTCAGTATATATATATATATATATATATATATATATATATATATATATATATATATATAGATAGATATATATAGATACATATATATATATATAGATAGATATATAGATATAGATACATATATAGATAGATAGATACAGATACATAGATAGATAGATAGATATAGATAGATAGATAGATAGATAGAGAGATAGATAGATATAGATAGATAGATAGATCTATATCTATATCTATCTATTTATCTATATACAACATATATTTATATGTATGTATGTATATAGATCTATCTATTTTCATATTTATATCTATCAGTTTATTTCTCTCTCTCTCTCTCTCTGTATATATATATATATATATATATATATATATATATATATATATATATATATATATATATATATATATATATAATGCAAGGAAGAAGGAAGTAAAGACCACGAGCCCGCAAACCGTTCCTACCAATAAGAACAAAAACAATACAAAAAAGAGCCAAATTTAATATCCGTTCATTTTCCGATGCCTTGACACACTGCGTTTGAAAGATTGGAGATCATGGGATGTATGAAATACAGACAGAGAGAGACATTTCCGGAGCTGACCTGTTGCATAAATGAAGGACTGGAAGTAATGGTTAATTCTTGCATTAGAGAGTTTCATAGGAAAGGGATGAGAGCTTGTTGCTAGATGGGTGCAACGCGCCCGTCGTAGAGGTGGAGGGACGGAAGCAGACAGTTCAGAGGAGCAGTGATCATCGAAGTAGTGACAGAATAGAGATAAAGATGCAACAGTGTAGCGATGAGACAGAGGTTGAAGGAAGCCAGTAAGAGGTGGAGAGTTAATGAGACGAAAAGCCTTTGACTCCACCCTGTTGGGAAGAGGTGTAAGTGGTAGCCTCCCACACATGAGAGTTGTACTCCACACAGGGGCGAATAAAACCCATGTATTAAGTCAACAACTGTGCAGAGGTAAAGAAGGTACGGAGTCGACTTAGCACGCCTAATCTTTTGGAAGCAGATTTTACAGGAGATGTAATATGATCTTTCCAAGATAAATCCTGAGAGAACGAAGCCCCAAGTATGTTCAAGGATGATGCAGGTTTGAGGTGGATATGATTAAACATTAGTGGGTACGTCTGTGGAAAATTTTGTCGGGTTGATAGGTGTAAGAACTGAGTCTTTGATGCATTAAAAACAACAAGGTTACTTTTATCCCAGCCAGAGATACGAGCCAATTCAGACATTAGGTGTTCCATAGCCTCATCCCATGTTTGCTGAAGTAACTGCTGAAATGGATGTTGCGGGATCCAAATGGAACGGTGAATGGTGGAATCATCAGCATATGAGTGGATAGGATTAGGTGTGCAGCTTAGAAGGTCATTGATGAATAAAAGGAAGAGAGTCGGTGATATGACATAGCCCTGGGAAACACCACTATTAATAGATCTAGGAGAAGAACGGAGGCCGTCTACAACAGAAGCTATAGATAGACCAGAAAGGAAGTTATAGATGAAGGCACAGATAGGAGGATAGAAACCGTAAGAGGGCAGTGTGGTTATAAAGTTTTATGGCAGACTCGATCGAAAGCCTTTAAGATGTCAAGTGCAATGGCAAAGCTTTCGCCAGAGTCCCGAAAGGAGAATGACCAAGAGTCTGAAAGGTAGGTGAGAAGATCACTAGTGGAACGTCCCTAACGGAACCCATACTGACGATCAGACGATCTTCCTTATATCATAACCAGTAAGTGGGAGCACCCACAATCCCCCTGTGTCCCTCTCATGATTGGACGTACTAGAGACCTGTATCACCCAACCCCTCAAAGATGGCTCCTGCTCAGTACTTCCCCTGTCTCTCCCGTTCCAGGTAGTATAAACAGGAGTTCCTGCTGAAAGAAGGTGAGGTCAAGTGCTGTTTTTTTTTTTTTTTGGTAAGTTAGCAGCTAAGAAAAACGGTGAAAACATTAGTTAGGGTGTTAAGTGAAAAATTAAAAGGATGAGAAGGTGAGCCAAAGCAGTGTCTGTAGAGGAGAAGGAAGCCGAGATGTTAAGTAAGATAGATAACTTAGGTGCTAGGCTCTCCAAGGCAGAGACTAGGATAGTGATGGTTGTCATGTAACTGGGGGGTAGAGTGAACTGAAAGGTATGTAACAGTGACAGGGGTGTACCATATCTACTAGGAAGAGGTTTCAAGTTCCTGAAGATGAAGTACAAGATGACCCTGGCCTCATACATATTGTGGTGACGTTGATTAAGAATCAGGAAGGGAATTTTGTTCTGTGGGTTACAGGATGAAACATTTTTACTTTCCTAAGTGTAAGATTCAAAATGTGACGCCTCAGAGGACTGAGTCTTTATTACTGTGGTAGGAACTAATAATATAGCATCAGGCAGGTCAGGGAAGATGCTTAGAAAGTACAGGAATCTTAGGTGGTTCAAGAAAAGCTATAGGAAATTTTGTTATCCATGGCATACTCCAGAGGTTTGGCATCGAGTCTATCATCCTCATTAATAAGACTGGGATCAGTTACAGGTTAGGTCTGTGTAGAGAGGAGGATGTGTTGTTTGTTGATGTTTGGGACAACTTTACTCACGATGGGGGTTCGTTTCGTTGAAGCGGCCTTCATCTCAACAGCCTAGGGAAAGTTAGGCTAGGAATGGTTCCAGATGATAATGTTAACCCCTTCAGTCCAATGATGTATATTCTCACTTTATTCTTATAATTTCCAGACGATTTCAGTCAACTTGGGAGAACACCCTATTAGTAAGGAGGATAATAAAGAATGTATTTGTCCCCTTCTGTTCAAGAGTCACTCCTGAGATGAATAAAATTGTCTGGAGATAACAAGATTAACACGATAAAGGGGGTAAGTATATTTTAAGCAGAGATAGAGAGGTGGACAGAGGGGCAATTAATGGCATACTTGCTAACATTCCCACCTCTGAGGTCAATGGAGGTAAAGTGAGGTGAGGTCACATCATTGTGCAAGTCAGGTATATCTGACCTCACCTCACGTACGAACAGATAATTATCAGAGGATTTCTGGGGAGGAAGGTGACGCCACATCAGTAAGTCCTAGGAGTATTTCCCTCCCTATTGATGATTTAAATGTAAAAAAAAGTTCTAATTTTAGTGTGCTTCACAGCGGAAATTGGTCCGGCTGTAATATGAGCCTTATTAAATAGGAATGTTAGAAGCATTCTATATTTCATAGTGAGATGAGTTAATTACTTGTGTAAATGCAAAAAAATACCGATGTAATTACAATTACGAGCTGCGTCCCCCCTCCCCCCCCCCAAAAAAAAACGAACTTTTTGAACAGTGCACCATCTCAGCCGTATCGTAATCGCGACGGGAGCGCTGTTTAGCGGCGTCTTTGAGCTTTAGTCTAGCACTTACCGCATCACGCCACGTCACTTGGTCATCGACGTACACGAGCTTGAGTGAATGTGTGTTTAATGCACTTGTCGATTTTTGGTCTATCTATTCTGTCGTACGACAGAAATATGAGTACCGATATCCCCTAGCGGAATAAAAGACGATAGGGATCTAGGAGTTATTATCAGTATTAGTCTGAAACACTCTAATCACAGTATAACAGAGTAATAAGGTAAACAAAATGCTCGGTTTCTTTACATCACAAGACACCTGAAATAATCTCAAAGCTTTATACGTCACTAGTTACGCAACACCTAGAGTTTTTCTTCATCAAGGATGAAGAAAAACTCGAAAGACAACATTGCTGAATTTGTGATGCGAAGAACGACTGAAGAAACTATATATGTTATCCCTAAAAATGCGACAACGCACAGGAGATCTAATACAGCACCATCATCCCTCCTGCTTTTCCAAATGACAGGTGGGCGAGGTAGTGTACAGAAAACCAGGAAATGAAGGAATAGGACAGTGTAAGAACTAATCAACAACAGGCCCAATTAATGGGCCTCACACACACATTCATTCACCATTCAAGTCCCTGGAATCCTGGCTCCACCATACAGGGGCATCTGTCCACATGTATCATCAGACGAGTCAATGTGGCGATTGTCAGGTTAAGAAGTGGTCCCAAACCCTTGTCATACATTTCTCTGCACAAAATTCACCCAGCCACATCCACCCATTGTCAGTTCTCTGCTTACCTTATAGGACAAGGTAAACTGATATTTAATATAAGTATTAGAATTCCTATAAAACTGGATGTCAGCTATGACAATATGTTTGATATACAGAACGATAATGCGACCAGAAATGATGGGATGAGACTTAGTGAATATAAGATATTTCATCACTAACATCGGATTAAATTATTTTAATATTCATGTGGCGAAACAGTGGAATGATCTACCGGCAACAGTGCTCTGTGTACAAACTGTACCTTTAAAATCTATCTATCTATATTGTTACATAGCCTATGATTTCATCATCCTTTGTGTAATTTTAACGCACAGTATGCTGCATGTTTGATCACGAGCGTGTTCTGCCTCAGTTCCCCCCTTCTACCGTTATAGTAGAGTAAGTCGTCCTTTGTGTTGTTCAGAGCGGGATTGTCAACTCTTTGTCCCCATGGCTTCATTTGCGCGTCCTTCTTACAAGTTGTATCAAGCTCTGCTGGCCCCTATATAATGAGCTCAGTCTCTGCATCATTGCCACTTAGATCTGCTCCTCATTTTGTTCACATCTCTGTCCTCCCCTGTACAGTTATTACTGAGTGCTCAGGAAGTCTCCAACCATCTAGCAGCTGTGTAATTTGAGTATAACTGTTATTGCATTTTTTTCCTTGTACTGTATAGCATAAGGTGTTGATTTGTAGGCCTAGTGAGGTTTTTGTGTGATTTATGTAAAGGTTCTTTTTGTCAGTCATTTTTGATAATATTTTGTATCTGTAATAATTTATCTTGCATTAACTGAGCATTACCCAGTGTATTTTCATTTTATCAGGGCTGACTTAGATAAATTTACTCTTGCTAATTTCGTGTAAATAGAGGCTATTGCAGTTAACCTTATATTTAACCAGTTTTTGCCATTACATTATCCTTATGAGTCCTGAATGTTTTGTTGTTAGTTTGAGCATTAAACTTTAACTTGTAATTTTACCTAACTCTTTTGTTTTGAACCTGGAACTTTACGGAACAGTAGTGATTTTTAGTATTCTCACTTAAAGTGTACATTATCTTTCTCTGTTCCGTAACATAAATTTGGCGACCTCATATCAGGATATTCAGGATATTATCATAAGGATATTGCTTGATATTTTGTGACTGTTACTTATTCATGATGTCTACTATTACTACACTTGATGAAGCCAAAGATTTTTTGTCAAATGTGCAAACAGTGTGTGATGTAGAAAACAGAACAAAGAATGAACTTAAGCTTGTTGCTCAACAATTGGGAATTGCTGTTCGCTCTCATCATTCTAAAGATCAAATTGTTGACATGATTAATGAAAGCTTGTTTCATGTAACTCCTCCAAATGAGTAAACGCAGATTGAATTAGCTAAGTTACAGCTAGCCCTGCAGGAGGCTCGCGTTAAGGAGGCACAGATACAGGCTCAGGCACAAGTTGAACTTGCCAGGATTCAGGCAGACCATGAGTATCGCATGAAACAAGGTGGAACTGGATCATCTAGCTCTAATGATTTTGATGTGGCTAAAAATGTTAAACTTGTCCCTCCTTTTAATGAATCTGATTTAACAAAGTATTTTCAGTTGTTTGAGAGGGTAGCTACAGGTTTTAATTAGCCAAAAAAGTATTGGCCAGTACTCCTTCAAACTGTTCTCACCGGTAAAGCTCAAGTAACTTATGCATCTTTGCCTCAGGATCAATCTGATAATTATGATGTAGTTAAGAGCTTGATTCTTAAGGCCTATGAGCTTGTTCCTGAAGCTTATAGAGTAAAATTTAGGACACCTTACAAGCAAGATAAGCAATCCCATGTTGAGTATGCAAAAATCAAAGAAGATCTGTTAGAGCAGTGGTTAAATTCTAAGAATGTGGATTCTGATTTTGGTAAATTTAAGCAGATGATCTTGCTGGAGGACTTCAAGAGGTGTATTTATAAGGATGTAAGCCTATATCTTGATGAGAGAAGAATAGATAACTTGTCTGATGCTACAGTTTTAGCTGATGAATATGTTCTCACTCACAAGAGATATTCTAGAGAAAAAAGGAAAGCTGAGAGTAAGTACGTTGCCTCTACTCAGAGTACAGGTAACAGGAAAGAGAATAAAGATGATGTTTCTCAGGAAGTAAATACCAGCTTCACCTCTAGATTTCAGAAAAGTAAATGTACTTATTGTAGTAAGCTTGGTCATACTACGGAGAGATGTTTCAGGAGACAGCGTCATGTGAACAAAAAGGAGTCTTTAAATATTCAGTCAATTGGTCTAGTGTCCACCCTTGAGAGTTCCCAGAATTCTTTAACTGAGTTAACTGAACCTGCTTTGAGGGGTAACTTAAATTCTCATGATGGAGCTCCTCTTTTGAGCAGTAACGTGGGTGACACTCTCAAGAGTTCATGTGCTAATTTCCTGTCTGATGGTTTTGTCAGTCCTCTGGACAGTAATGACAGGAAATCAGTTAAAATATATCGTGATACAGGTGCTTGCCAATCCCTTATGCTGACCAGTGTTCTAGGCTCTGATGTTAATTCATCTGATGAAACTGTAATCTTACAAGGTGTAGGGAATAATTACTTCTCTGTCCCTCTGTGCAGAGTGAATTTAGAGTCTGGTTTTGTTAATGGTTCCGTTATGGTTGGGTTGGTTGGAGACACTCCCAATGTCAGGTGTAACTTTCTTACTTGGAAATGATATTGGTGGAAGTCAAGTGTGTCCAGCTCCTCAGTTGTCTGGTGAGCCAGTGGCTGCGACCCAGGATTGTGATGTCCCTGATGTGTTCCCTGCATGTGCTGTCACTAGGGCTAAGTCTAAAGTTACTGGTGATTTAGAGGATAATGATGATGATGATGTTATCCTAGCTGACACTTTTCTTGCTAATTTGGACCACTCACCAGATGAGGCAGTACCCCGTAGTGTTGATAATTTGTCTCGTCAAGAGTTGGTTGAGTTGCAGGTTGCTGACCCTGAGTTGAAAGGTCTAGCTAACTCTGCTTACAGTGAAGAAGAGTCAGCCGGTGCTTCTACTTGTTATTATGTAAAGTCAGGAGTACTTATGAGGAAGTGGAGACCCCCAACAGTATCAGCCGACTGTGAATGGGAGGTTGTACATCAAGTTGTCATCCCTCGTGTTTGTAGGCAGGATATCATTAGAGTGGCTCATGATTCCAGTTTGGCAGGACACCTTGGAGTCAGGAAGACTGTGGCACGCATTTTGAAACACTTCTACTGGCCAGGTATCTTCAGGGATGTTTCCTGGTATTGTAAGTCTTGTCACACCTGTCAAGTTGTGGGGAAGTGTAATCAGACCGAAAAGGTTGCACCTCTAGTTCCCATTCCTCCTTTTGAGGCACCTTTCACCCGTGTGTTTGTGGATATTGTGGGCCCTCTTCCTAAGACTTCTTCAGGATTTTCTTATGTGTTGACCCTGATTGATATGGCTACTCGTTATCGTGAAGCCATTCCACTTAGAAATATCTCAGCAAAGAACGTGGTTAAGGAAATGCTAGGGTTCTTCACAAAGTTTGGTCTGCCCAAGGAGGTACAGTCAGACCTGGGAAGTAATTTCATGTCAAATGTTTTCAAGCAGTCTCTGAAAGAGTTGGGCATCACCCAGATCACGTCTTCAGCTTACCATCCCCAGACCCAAGGAGCGTTGGAGAGATATCATCAAACACTCAAATCGATGCTCAAGAAATACTGTTTGGAACATCAGAAAGACTGGGATAAAGGTCTTCCATTCGTTGTGTTTGCCGCAAGAGAATCTCCAAATGAATCACTGGGCTTCTCACCTTTTGAACTACTGTTTGGCCATGAAGTAAGAGGACCCCTTAAGCTACTCAAGGAATGCTGGCTGTCGGAGGAAGATGACGTCAACCTGCTGGAGTATGTGATGAAGTTCAAAGAACGGCTGTCCACTGCTTTACAGCTGGCGAGAGAGAATTTAGGAGCTGCTCAGGAGAAGATGAAGACTTGGTATGATAAGAAGTCCAGGTTACGCCACTTTCAGCCAGGAGATCAGGTTTTGATTCTGCTACCGGTGCATGGGCAACCTCTTCAAGCCAAGTTTAGTGGTCCTTATTTCGTGGAGAAGAAACTCAGTGATGTCAACTATGTCATCGCCACACCAGATCGTAGAAAGAGCAAGCAACTATGTCACATCAACATGCTAAAGTTATATCACAGGCGGAACGAAAATAATCCAGTCTGCACTGTAGCTGTTCCACCCGAGTCTGCAAGTGAAGCTCTCCCATGTAGTATGAGCCTGAGTGATAGTTTGGGGAAGAATCCTGATATCATGAATGATCTCCAGACTAAGCTTTCTCATCTACCACCCAAGGAAAGGCAGGAGTTTTCGGCATTACTGCAGGAGTACCCGCAAGTGTTCTGTGCCACTCCAGGAAGAACCATTGTGTTGATGCATGATGTCGATGTTGGAGACGCAAAGTCAATTAAACTGCCTCCTTACCGTGTGAACCCAGTGAAAGTTCCCCTCATCCAGAAAGAGCTTGGCTACCTGTTGGACCACAAGATGATTGAGCCCTGTCAGAGCGAGTGGAGTTCTCCTGTCACTCTAGTCCCTAAGCCAGGTGGGTCACAGCGGCTTTGCATTGACTACAGACGTGTTAATCAGATAACCAAAACAGACACTTACCCTCTCCCTCGTGTGGAAGATTGCATAGACAAGATCGGAAAGGCTAGGTACATAAGTAAGTTTGATTTGTTAAAGGGATACTGGCAAGTACCTATGACTGAACGTGCTAGGGAGATCTCATGTTTTGTAACACTAGGAAAGACTTTTGCATGTTCCGTAATGCCATATGGTATGAAGAATGCACCAGCCACATTTCAGAAGCTCATGAATGTTGTAACAGAGGGTTTGGCAGGGTGTGTTCTTTATATTGATGATGTATTAATCTTCATTGACAACTGGAAAGATCACCTATGCCATGTCAGTAAATTTCTTGACCGTTTAGTTCAGGCTAATCTTGTAGCTAATTTATCAAAGTGTGAGTTTGGTCAAGCTAAAGTTCAGTACCTTGGGTATGTAATTGGTGATGGACATTTTGCACCACCAGGAGCTAAGGTTCAGGTTATAAGTGATCTTCCCAGACCTAAAAGTAGGAAGGAGCTACAAAGATTTTTGGGTATGGTAGGTTATTACAGGAGATTTGTTCTTAACTTTTCTATTCTTGTATGACCACTTACAGACCTACTGAAAAAGGGAGTTAAATTTGTCTGGACCGATAACTGTGAATCCTCTTTCAACAAACTTAAAGCTATTCTATTAAGTCAGCCAGTGCTCGCTACTCCAAATTTTGCTAAGCCTTTTAAGATGGCTGTTGATGCAAGTGATACAGGAGCTGGGGCTGTTTTGCTGCAAGAGGATGATCAGGGTATTGAACACCCTGTATCTTACTACAGTAAGAAGTTCACTCCACCTCAAAAGAACTACTCAACTATTGAGAAAGAGCTTTTGGCCTTGATTTTGGGTTTTACAGCATTTTTCATTTTATTTGTGTTCTGGTTTTGACCCCATAGTCATTTATACCGATCATAACCCACTGAAATTCCTTAGTAAGTTTAAAGATAAAAATCAGAGATTGACAAGATGGAGTCTACTTCTTCAGGAGTATTCATTAGATATACAACATGTCAAGGGGAAAGAAAATGTTATTGCAGATTGCTTATCTAGACTTTAGACAGATTGTTTTAAAGTAATAAGAAATTTCCTTTGTAAATTTCTTTTTCTTTGTGGGGAGGTGTTACATAGCCTATGATTTCATCATCCTTTGTGTAATTTTAACGCACAGTATGCTGCATGTTTGATCACGAGAGTGTTCTGCCTCAGTCCCCCCCTTTTACCGTTATAGTAGAGTAAGTCGTCCTTTGTGTTGTTCAGAGCGGGATTGTCAACTCTTTGTCCCCATGGCTTCATTTGCGCGTCCTTCTTACAAGTTGTATCAAGCTCTGCTGGCCCCTATATAATGAGCTCAGTCTCTGCATCATTGCCACTTAGATCTGCTCCTCATTTTGTTCACATCTCTGTCCTCCCCTGTACAGTTATTACTGAGTGCTCAGGAAGTCTCCAACCATCTAGCAGCTGTGTAATTTGAGTATAACTGTTATTGCATTTTTTTCCTTGTACTGTATAGCATAAGGTGTTGATTTGTAGGCCTAGTGAGGTTTTTGTGTGATTTATGTAAAGGTTCTTTTTGTCAGTCATTTTTGATAATATTTTGTATCTGCAATAATTTATCTTGCATTAACTGAGCATTACCCAGTGTATTTTCATTTTATCAGGGCTGACTTAGATAAATTTACTCTTGCTAATTTCGTGTAAATAGAGGCTATTGCAGTTAACCTTATATTTAACCAGTTTTTGCCATTACATTATCCTTATGAGTCCTGAATGTTTTGTTGTTAGTTTGAGCATTAAACTTTAACTTGTAATTTTACCTAACTCTTTTGTTTTGAACCTGGAACTTTACGGGACAGTAGTGATTATTCGTATTCTCACTTAAAGTGTACATTATCTTTCTCTGTTCCGTAACAATATAAAAAGCTTCTTTCCCCTCAAAATAAAGGGGGAGAGCCGAGACAGGACGAGACACTCCCAATTTCCTCATCCACACATACACACACACACACACACACATTTATTCGTACTTAGCCCCAAGGGGAGAAGGGACAAATCTTCACAGCACCACACCGCACGAGAGTCAACTGCACAGTGCAATCATCGAGATCCGCAGCAGGGCCCGACAGCAGAGCTGGTTTACCCCTGCCACATTATAATGGACCCATCTGCTTACCCTCACCTGATCTGATTAACTGATCATACATTTAAAATACGGCTAGATAAGTATTCCGAAACTGTGGGTCACAACTAAATGTTGACTTTCATGTTGACGTGTATGCTGGCAACAGTGAGGTGACTGCTTAGTTATGAGAACATGTTGCGCTTATGTACGCTCTTTTTATAGGTTTGTATATTTGTGATTATAGAGTGTAGTTTTTCGCTTCTTCCTTTCCTATAAGATTTCAATTCCTGATCCTTCTGACATACATAGTGTCTTTCATCATTTCACTGCCTCTTTTCTTTATTTCCGAGAGATGTGATGGGTGTGAGAGAGCCTTCCTCTTTTTTGTTCTTTTTACATACATCTTGTTTTAATCACAGTATATTTTTTTAAACTGAAACTTAGAAACGGACCAACAGGCACCCCGTTCTCTATGTTTACTAAGTACTCATATTTTTTCCTATGTAATAATGCTACCTTCAGATGACTCCTCTATGAATGACAGGCCAACTGAGGTGGATGAGAACAACAAAGCCAAATGATGGCCTACTGGGTTGAAATATTGCAGTTGGATGTGGTTCCTACATCCTAGACGTGTTTGGTAGTTATCTTCCACATAAAGCCACTCTGAGGAATGCAATAAGTCACTTTCGCCCTATAAGAGCAGACTAAGTAGCGTAGCTCCAGACCCATACGCTTCTGATGGGATAAAGAAATAAATGATTCATAGATTATGACGGCAAATAAAGGCGTTGCCACGATTAGGACAGTTTTGGTTGATGCGCGTAGCCCGTCATGATGTCGGTGCTGATGGTGTGTACTGTATGTCTTTCTTGATGGAAACCAGCAGACTGCGCGCGCGCGCGCGTGCGTGCGTGCGTGCGTGCGTGTGTGTGTGTGTGTGTGTGTGTGTGTGTGTGTGTGTGTGTGTGTGTGTGTGTGTGTGTGTACCACTATTCTCAAACTTTACGTTTTGGTCCAAAATATACTCTTTTATTTCTCCTTCCAACTCTCCACCTTTCATTACTAATTACCTTTTTGCATCCTCTCTTCAATCTCCCCTCTCATCTCACTGGCTTCCCCGTTTCTCTTACCACCTTCCCTTCCTGTCACTTTCTTTCCTTGACTCCCTTCCCTACTCATTATCTTTACACACTTTTCCCTTCTCATTATCCTTTCCATTCCATTCCCTTTTCAAAGTCTTTCCCATTCTCTTCCTCGATACCACACATATGTTTAACTTTCTTCATCGCCACCATCCTTCATTCTTTTCTCCCTTCTTTTCTGCTACTTACTTTCTCCTCTTTCCCTCTCAAGCTTACTTCTAATGCATTCCCTCCGTACCTCAGGGCTCATCTCTCTCTCTCTCTCTCTCTCTCTCTCTCTCTCTCTCTCTCTCTCCAGTAACATATCACTGGAAATCTCTCCTTCACATCAGTCACTATCCCTCACTTCAAATCTTATACTCTATTTCATCCTCCAACCCCCTCCTCTCCCCCTTCCTCTGTGTCCCTCGATCTTTCCTCCATCTCTAACAGCTCTTTCCTTCTTGCCCCTTGTCACATCGCCTACTTTGTCCCATCTCCTGCTTGATTTATTTTCTCAGTCTTGCATACATGAAGTGTGGAAGGAAAGCTCCTGGACAAGAGGTGTACGAGTATAATAGTAATGAACCATGTATGACGGTCGATGGAAGTGTGAACGATTGGTTTAGTCTGACTGTAGTGAAGCATGTGTGAGAGTGGATGGAAGTGTGAGTGACTGATATATTATGATGGTCGTGGAGCATTTATGACGGTGGTTGAAGTGTGAGTGATTTAGTGTGATGGTAGTGAAACATGTTTAAGGGAGGATGGAAGTGTGAATGAATGATTTAGAGTGATGGTTGTGAAGCAAGAACGAGGGAAGACAAAAGTGAGAGTTACTGATTTATTGTGATGGTGGTGACGCAAGAGTAGGGGTGGATGGCAGTGTGAGAGATCGGTCAAGTATACGAGTAAAATTGTGTTTTTAATGACCGCATGGTTGTTTAACGTTTATATGTATAGGTTTGTGAAAGACGAAAAAAAAACTGACAGTGATAGAGTAAACAGTTCCATTAGTGGTCAATGGTGATAGATGGATTTGTTTTTTGATAATCAGGGATGTTGGTAATGTGGATCTGTTTAGTAGTGGAGGAAAGGGAACTCGTTTTCTAGTTCAGAAATCTAGGGTTGTACTCTGTGAAATGAGGCAATGGCTGGTGAAGAAGTTGATTTATTTTGTCTTGTGAAGATAAATAAAAAGTTCTAAAAAATGCACAAAATATGAAGAATCTAGGAGCAACGATAAAGAAGACTGCTATATGTAAATAATAACAGAGTGACTAAGAGAGATGTGGCTTCTGTGCTGGGTGTCATATGGTTGTTAGTAATCGTACTGGGTGTCAGATGGATAGGAGAAATTGTACTGTGTGTCATGGATGAAAGTGTACTTGGTGTCATTAGAATGTGAGAAACTGTACTGGGTGTCGTATGGAAATGAAAAATTGTACTGGATGTCGTTTGGATGTGAGAAATTGTACTGGGTGTCATATGGATGTGAGAAATTGTACTGGGTGTCATATGGGTGTGAGACTTGTACTGGGTGTTTATGAAAGTGAGAAATTGTACTGAGTATCATACGGATGTGAGTTATTGTACTGAGTATCATATGGATGTAAGAAATTGTACTTAGTATCATAATGATGTGGGGGAACAATTGAACGAATCGTGAATAAGGTTAACTAACATAAACTGAGGAGTATATGCACTCTTCGTATATCAACTGGGTACGATATGGTCTGTTTCCGGGTGAATAAATTTTTTGTAAATAATTTTCAGGGTAGAAATTTATGTGATAGAAAGGTCTGGTGGTATGATACAGCAATATAAGTAAAGAAAACTGAGAGAGAGAGAGAGAGAGAGAGAGAGAGAGAGAGAGAGAGAGAGAGAGAGAGAGAGACTTAACAAATGACCGACCCGACAGGATGAAGTTAGTAATATGCATTTGGCCATAATTGTATAAAGTGTAATTACCGGGCCTCTCCTATTGGTGTTTATGATATTTTTTTTTTTTTTTTTTGGTAAATCACTGCAACGAGGCCGAAGATTCTGAATATATCTATATTTCTATATATCTATATAACTATCCATCTATCTGTCTGTCTTTCTCTCATCTATCTATCTATCTATCTATCTATCTATATATATATATATATATATATATATATATATATATATATATATATATATTCAAAATCTTCGGCCTCGTTACATTGATTTACTAAAAAAAAAAACTGTTTCATAAACACCAATGGGAGGGGCCCAGTAATGACACTATACAATTATGGTCAAATGCATATTACTATAGTCGAGGCGCTTGACTCTGAGGTTGTCATTATCGTACCCTGGCAACCTACCATTTAAAAACTGCGTCCGGTTTCGTATCATGTCATACACGAATCATATTATTATGCACGCATATATTATACGAATATTATTATACGCGAACATATTATCCACGAATCACTTGCGTCTCATATTATACACGAAATGGGACGCACTTTTGATTGGTAGGTTGCCAGGATACGATAATGACAACATCAGAATCGTGCGCCGAGACTATAACTTTATCTGTCCAGTCGGTCATTTGTCAAGTCTCTCTCTCTCTCTCTCTCTCTCTCTTCTTCGCCCACACGCTTCAAGCTCTTGCATCTCCCTCTTACTCTTCTTATATCCAGCGCACTCCCTTTTCTTTCCTCACCCGTTGCACTTCCTCTCTCAGGTCCTTCATTAACTCACTTCTTTTTGTTCCTCTTTCAGTCTTTGTTGCTCTCCATTTCTTATTCCAAACCTCTCAGTTTACGTTCTTTTTTATCTCCTTCTTCCCTGTTTTCATACTTCATTTCATATGTATCTATTTTTTCCCCTCTTTGCTTTTATCATATTTCTTTTAATCTTCTTTCGCTCTGTACTTACGTCCGTTATCTTATTTTTGTTTTTATCTCAGATCTCTGGATGTAATGATGTAAACAGTATGAGTCATCAACTCACTAAGCAATATTACACGTGTGGTATACCCCTGCACACCTCTTGCACACATTACAGTTCACGTCACGCCCGGAAATTTATCACAAATACACTTCGCCCACTTCTGTCACATTTCATATTCCCTTTGTCCGTTGTAGGTTCTCCTGCTCGTTATTTTTCCTATTTCATTCCCTAGCAGTGCTTTATATTTCTCCCTTTTTTCCTTGATGTTTCCTTTTGTCTCACTTTTTCCACTGTTCAGTTCGTCTTTCTTCATTTTTCTATTTCCTTTCCATGATCTCCCCTTTTCTTTTTGCACTTCCCTTTTCTTATTTTTCTCTCTCCATTCTTTCCTTCCCTCTCCCCTCCTTTTCAATGCCCTCTTTTCATAACTATATTCTTTTTTTTTCTTTGTCTCCTGATTTTCCCTCTTCAAATTTCCGATCATCTTAATTTTTCTCCTTTCATCTTCATATCCATCCTTCTCTTCCCGTTTCTTTCCTGTTCACTGTTTATCCCACCTTTATATTTTCCATTTCACTTCTCTCCTTGTCCCCCCGCCCCCTTCAATTTCTACTGCTTCTCTGTCTCTTCTACTTGTTGCAAAATGACCCACCAAAATCACAAACAACCTCCTACAAGGCTCGTAGAAAAGTTATAAATTATAATCACTCACCTCCCCACACCACACTACACACCTTGCCTAAAAAGAACATATATCACACATTATTCTTAGATATTGTGGGTGATAAATATACACAAACTTAAGGCTTTGTTCATAAACTTAAGTAGTACACATCGATGCACATGTAGTATTATAAAAATTCCTACACTATATTTTACATAAAAAGTTGCAAGCATAAGGAATTAGCAAATAATGACAGATATCTTTCTATTCTCTCCCTCCCTCCCTCTCTCTCTCTCTCTCTCTCTCTCTCTCTCTCTCTCTCTCTCACACACAAGTTCGCTCACTAGCACCCACCCACCCCTACACAAACTTTCAGTAACTAATACCCCCCCCTCACTCACTCATTCGCTCTTCCCTAACACTAACTCACCCCTACACCTATCCACTCTCTACCAACTTACTCGTTCACACACACTCGTTCGCCCCACACCACTTACTTTCCCTCCACACACTGGCTCACATACCCGCCTCCACACACTCATACACCATCGTTCACTCACTAACCCTCCTCCTCACACACTCACCCCCAAACGCTCCCTCGCCTCCACACACTCATTAACTCCCACATATTCACTCACCTCTATGCACACACTCACCCTAGTCACTAATCCGCACACACTTAGGCAATCCAACTCACTTGATTAACACACACACACACACACACACACACACACACACACACACACACACATGGGCGCACGCATGCACACACATTGCATATCTCTCTCTCTCTCTCTCTCTTAAATCATTGGTTGTTTAAGACTTCCGTGACTGTGATGATTATGTTGCCAGCGAAGTAATTGCCTTCACACATTCATTAACAGGAACACAAATTAACCGGGGCACTCATTTACTGGTACAGTACATTTATTTATCGGGACACTTATTAACCAGTGCACTCATTTACTGGTACACTCATTTACCGGGACACTCATTTACCGGGACACTCATTTGCCAGTACACTCATTTACCTGTACAGTCATTTGCCCATACAATCACTTACTGGGACACTCATTTACCAGTACACTCATTAAGCAATACACTAATTTATTCGTACAATCCTTTACCAGGACACTCATTTACCGGGACACTCATTTACCAGTAAACTCATTTACCAGTACACTCATATGCCTATACAATCACTTACCGGGACACTCATTAACCAGTACACTCATTAAACACTACACTCATTTACTGGTACAATCCTTTACCGGAACACTCGTACGCCGGGACACTCATTTACCAGTACACTCATTAAGCACTACACTCATTTACTGGTACAATCCTTTACCGGGACACTCATTTACCGGGACATCAATTTACCGAAACACCCATTAACCGGGACACTCATTTACCGGGACACTCATTTACCAGTACAATCACTTACCCGTACGCTCATTTACCTGGACAATAATTTATCGAGGCAGATTTATCGTGATGTTGCCTGAATCGGATGCTGTAGACGCGGATCATTTATGGACAGGGATATTGAATTACCGCGTTGAAACGTTGTACAGATTTACCAGGACAGACATACATTATATCGTGATTTTGATTTACCTGTACGTTAAGTTATTGGGATATAGACTGTCGAAATCAGTGGGATATACAGGTAGTGATAGAGTTAAGGTGATACAGGCTGACAGAATTAATGGAATGTAAACTGTCATAATTACCTGCGTATTCATTGACATAATTACCTGGATATTCACTGACTGCATTACCTTTATATTCATTGGCAGAATTAGCGGATATTCTCAAAAAGAATTACCTGGATATTTACTGACACAGTTACCTGGATATTCACCGACAGAATTACCTGGATATTCAGTGACAGATTTACTGTGGGATAAACTGAGGAAAAAAAACTGGATATATACTGACAGTATTACTGGAGTATACCGCTTGAAACTGACACCTGCCAGAGTACGCGTACAGACAAGTAGAATTTCCAGCGTATAGACAGGTTATTGACTGAAAGAATTCCTGCATATAGACTGACAATTGTCGAGATAAAGTGAGTGAATTACGGGAACACATGTCTACAGGATTACCGGGATATAACTGAAAAATATCGGGATTCTGACAGACAGTTACCGGGATGAAGAGACAAAATTACCGGGAAACCTGTCAACATGATTACCAGGACACTAATTGACCAAATATCTATATTAAGACAGATCATTTCCGGATTACAGACTGGTAGCAAAACATCGTTTTAATGACCTACAGAAATACCGAGATTAAGGATGACGTTTACCAGGATATTGACTGACATAATTACCGGGATGTAAAGATTTCTTGGGTACTGATACTTAGGAAAGAATGGAAGCTATTAAGAGTAATACAAATACAACACCCATCAATACAAGAACTGTTCTTCACAACAGCGGTGCGGTTAAAATAGGTCCTATAGGGTTGAATTACCTGCACAATGAGTGAGAAGTGAATATCACCGTGCAGTCTCCTTGCATACAACTACTGATGAACTAATCTTTCTTGCTGGGATTCTAACAGCTGGATCTTATGGAGTAGGGAAACTAACTATATAGATAAGCAGATAGATAGATATACAGATAGATAGAGACATAGAGATGTACATCATATCACTGTGCAAACCATCCACAGAGGAAAACTGCCTGAAACATATCGGACAATATTGTATTTGTGGCAGACGATGATTTGGACTTTTTATCCACGTGGTTATTTGACAAATGATACAATGCATACCGGATGTGTCGGGGTTGGTGTGTTTGAACGCGTCTAACAATCTCCCTCAACAGCAGATCTGACTCTCCCGCGGTCTTGTATGTTAACAATGCATGTTATACCCATGCATTGTTAACATACAAGACCGCGGGAGAGTTAGATCTGCTGTTGAGGGAGATTGTTGGACGCGGGGCATCTCCAGCAGTAGCTCTGTCCGTGTGATTGTCACTCACGACGTTCGCACGCAGTGCTCCATTTCGCAATCCTTGGCAGCTTTAGCGAAACTGCACCACACCATACCAAACAAAATCACCCTCCCACACCATACCACACAGAATCACCCTCCCACACCATACCACACAGAATCACCCTCCCACACCATACCACACAGAATCATCCTCCCACACCATACCACACCAAGGCAATTATCCGAAGGGCATTGGAGCTCTCGCATCCAGAGTGACTGCACCTACCAACTGATATACTTAATTAATATACCCAAATTTTTACCTACCAACTTACCTACCTACTGTAGCGGCCAGCCTGCCTACCTGCCTACATACAGCATCTACCTACAACCCCATCAGTCTCAGCCTACTAATTTCGAGTACCAAACAGTCTTACGATTTGTATCTTCCAAGCAAGCTTGGCTGTCTATTAACTTGCTTGCTTCTATATTAATTTGTACGCTTGAGCAACGCACCTCCCATGTGTTCACTTGCCTCCAACATCTTCCTAGGGCAGGAAACATCCTGTCCTGTTGACAGACCATTAACGTTGTCTCGTCAAGATTGCAGGAACGACAGAGAGGTGAGTGAGGAGAAAAAAATGAGAGAAAATGTAATGAAAGGAGCTGGAAAAAAATCACAATCATTATTATGATCACCAACACATATACCATCATGATATTCATCTTCAGTGTTATTTTCAACTAAAGCGTCACCATCACCATGCGTTTATAACGGTATTACTATGATTACTATTTTTAGTCTAGTCTTTCAAATCTATAGCGAGGAGGTCGTATAAATAACCTACCTACTAGTTCAGTGGTTAAATAAGGTCATTCCCACCTATCTCCTGTGTCGTCAGAGTTACAAGGTTGCTTGCATCAAAAACGGTGAGTGAAGAGGTCACGCACCCTCACGCTGATAACAAGGGCATATGGGGGACGGTGGGGTAGGGGTTCCAGTCGTGTGCTTCTGAAGCCTCAAATGCATTTTCACGATAAACGTAAGTCAGTAGCGGGTGAGAGGATGTGCGAGGAAGAGGCCAGAGATAGCACAGAGGAGAACAGGAAGAAAAAAGAGATGTAAAGGAGTCAGAAAGTGTGAAAATGGCAGTGATTAAGAATGAGAGGCATTGAGAATGTGGGAGTGAGTGTATCCATGAGTAACAGTGGGATATTGAGTAGTTTAATGAGGCTGCGTGAACGAATGAGAATGAGTAAGAAACATAAAGTTGGCGAGGAAGATAGTGAGTGAGAAAATAGGTGTACACAATTAGGTGTGTAACTAGTTCATGCAAGCAGAACGTGTTCCACTCAAGTAACTACCGATGGAAATTACGATAACCACAGGTATTATCAATCGCATTCAGCAAGGCGGAGCGATTATTGTTTGCCAGTGTGTGTGTGTGTGTGTGTGTGTGTGTGTGTGTGTGTGTGTGTGTGTGTGTGTGTGTGTGTGTGTGTGTGTGTGTGTGTGTGTGTGTGTTCTTACCTAATTGTATCTTTACAGGAATGAGTCAAGCTCGTACTGTCCCGTGTCTTAAACCATATTTATCGTACATATCCTTAAATTTGTGAATTGTTTTGGCACACACTATTTCATTCAGTAGTGCATTCCATTGATCAATTGCTCTGTTTGGGAAACTGAATTTCCTTACGTCTTTATCACCTCTCTTCTTATGCAGTTTTTTGCAGTGTCCTCTTGCTGATGCTTCCCCATATGTTAAGTAATCATTTATGTCTATTTTCTCCTTCCCTGATATGCATTTATATAGCATTATCATGTCACCTCTTTTTTTCCTTCTCTCCTGTAGTGTTGGTAGATTCAGTTTATTTAGACTTTCTTCATAGCTTAGATCCCTTAAGCTTGGTATCCATCTTGTAGCGGCCCTTTGAACTTTTTCAATCTTGTCTATGAGTTTTTTGAGATGAGGACTCCAGAATACTGATGCATATTCCAGGGTTGGTCTGATGAATGATGTTATTATCCTTCTTAGCATGTCTTCATTTATGTATGTGAATGCTATTCTCATATTTGCAAGCTGTGTATACATGTTCCGTACCTTCTCACTGATGTGGTCAGCCGGAGATAGTCTGTTATTGATAATCACACCTAGGTCCTTCTCTCTTTCTGATGTGTGTAGGGTTTTATTTCCTAAGTATAATCCCAATCAGGTCTTTTTCCACTTTTACCAAACTTGATTACATGACACTTGTCCACATTGAATTCCATTTGCCATGTATTACTCCATTCATGAAGTTTATTTAATTCTTCTTGTAGCTCTTTACAAGAGTCTGTGTTAGTTATTCTCCTTTGTATTTTTGCATCATCTGCAAACATATTTAGGTTGCTTTCATTTCCAGTGTTACTGTTTATATCATTTATATACACTAAAAACATGATTGGTGCCAGCACTGAACCCTGTGGTACTCCACTAGTCACTTCTTTCCATGATGAGTAGTTTCCCCTTAGTACTGTTCTCATTTCTCTTTTTATGAGAAAATCTTGCATCCAACAAAACAGTTTGCCTCGAATTCCTCCTTGATGGTACAGTTTCCATAAAAGTCTTTGGTGTGGCACTGTGTCAAATGCTTTCTTGAAATCTAAATAAATACTGTCCACCCATCCTTCTCTTTCCTGTATTGTGTCTGTTACTCTGTCATAGTAGCTCAACAGATTAGTAACACATGATTTTCCTTTTCTGAAACCAAACTGTCTTTCTGTTATCATACTGTGTTCTTCTAGATGGTTTACCCAAGCTTTTCTTATAAGCTTTTCTAATACCTTGCTTACAACACTGGTCAGTGATACTGGTCGGTAGTTGAGTGGATTTTGTCTATTCCCTTTCTTGAATAAGGGGAAAATATTTGCTTTCTTCCAAATATCAGGTAGTTTACCTTGACTCAAGGATTTCTTGAAAATTAAAAATAATGGTTTACTTAACTACTTTGCACATTCTCGTAGCACCCAACATGAAATTTCATCAGGACCATTTGCTTTTCCTCTGTCTAATTTACTTAACTCCTCCTGTATTACTTTTTCTGATATTTGTATATCTGGTAGTATGTGTGGACATGCATGTTCCACATAGTCCCTCTCAAAATTTTTTCTTCTGTAAAAACTGATTGGAAATTCTTATTTAGTGCTTCACAAATATTTTTCTCTTGTGTATAGGTGATTCCCTCGTCCATAATGGATTGTATTATATCTTTTACTTTGGTTTTGCTTCTGATGTAGCTGTAAAAAAGCTTTGGTTGATCACTACTTTTATTTATTATATCCTCCTCAAACTGTTTTTGGGCTTCCCTCCTTATTCTTGTATAATCGTTTCTTGCCTGTTTGTAATTATTATATGCCCTTTCACTATTGTGTCTTCTGTATCTATTCCACAACAAATCTCTTCTTTCTTTTGATTTTTTACATTCTGTATTGAACCATTTCTGTATTTTCTTATCTGCTTCTTTGTGCTGTGGGATGTACTTCTGGACTCCTATTTCATAAAATTCACAGAATTTTTTATATACAGCATTTAAATCTTGTCCTCTAAGCTCATTTTCCCAATCAACTTCTAAGAAATACTTCTTTAGGTCTTGATAATTTCCCTTTTCATAGTTTAGGCTCTTTTTGTAACTTTCATTGCTGTTAACTATGTCATATGCTATCCTCAAGTTGTAATTTAGTATTGCATGATCGCTTTTGCCGAGTGCAGGGTGATATATTAAACTGTCAATATCATTTTCTTGCCTGGTAAATATGAGATCTAGCATTGAAGGTACATCGAGTCCTCTTTTTCTGGTGGTTTCCCTCACATGTTGCGTTAGGAAAAACTCTTGCACGAGATCCAGGAGCTTTTGGTCCCAACAGCTTTCTTGGCTAATTATATCTAGAGTATTCCAATTTATATTTGTATTAAAATCTCCAGTTAGTATAATTCTTTCCGATTTCTCTTCCATTTTATGTAGTAATGATCTTAAACTCTGAATTGTACTCTCTGCCAGGTCCTCATATTCGTCTCTTTCCCATGTGTTCGATCTGGGTGGCATGTACAAATTGGCTACAATTACTTTCCCTTCAGATGTGTTGATCTCTACTGCAATCAGTTCTACTTGTGAGGGCATATCTAGTTATATTTCATTGACTTTTAGATTTTTCTTAGTTAATATTATAATTCCTCCTCCTTTTTTTAAGTTTCTGTCTCTTCTCCATATATTGTATTCCTCTAAGTTTAGTATGTCATTGGATATCCTTGGTGTTAATTTTGTTTCAGTTAGGCATATTATATGTTGTTCATTTTCTCTGACATAATCATTCATCTCCCGTAATTTAGATACCATTCCATCCACATTTGAGTACATCAACTTTATCGTCTTGTTTATATACTTGTCATGACATGGTTCTACTACCTTCCTCCTTTTTATTCCCTCCTGTTTATGTACCACTTTCGTACCTGCAATCCTATTACTTTGTAAAAAAATGTGTTCTTCTCCTCTTCTGATCTTCCCTCATTTTTTGTTTTTGCTTCCTCCCTCTTTTCTTTCAGTAATTCCAGTTCCTCTTGTGTTAGGCATCTTTTTATCCATACATTTTTGAACTCCTTTTTTCCCATAAGATTCTTTGCATTTTTTTGTATCTTCTCCACAGTGTTTACACTCTAGAAAGTTACCTTTAGAGGTCTTGACTTGCTTTTCTCGTATTTCCCTAACCTTTTGTGTTCCTCTATGTCTTTACTACAGATTTCCTCTGATACTTCTTTCAATAAGCTCATTACATATACCACCTCTTTTTTGTCTCTTGTGATCTTGTTTTTTACTTCTTCCTCTTCTATGCCAGTGATTACTATAGATTTGTTGATATCTACTGAATCTCTGACTAACTTTGGATTGTTTTGGATTATTCTTTTCACTTCCTTTTTAATGCTTTTTTCTTCCACCCTTGTTTCTAAGTCTTTCTTTACTTTCACCATTTCAGCATACGTGGTTTCCACATCATTTTTGTAGCTTTGCACAGCTTCATTCACCTGTGTTATCTTCTCCTCAATATCACTGCTCTGGTCTATCAGACTGCTTACTTGCCTAATTGTCTCTGTATCATTTTTGAACTCTTCCATAATACTCTCGTGATTGACTACTGTACTTGCCATTTCACTCTTTTTCCTCCTAAGTATACTCAATTCCACTGTTAGTTCACTGATGGTTGTGTCTTTCTTGCTGACCTCCCTTCCTAGTTTTTCTATTTCTTCCTTTTGGAAGTGCGTCTGCTTCTTTATTTCATCAGTTTCATTCTGGAAAGCCATCTCCAGTTTGTGTACTTTCAACCAGTCTATTGTGAGTCGAGTCTCCATTTCAACCAGTTCTTGGTAGAAATCATCATCTTGCTTTTTACCTTTATCCCTTTTCTTTTCCAAATTTGCTTTACTAAAGTATGTGGCCATTTTGCAATACTAAGAGCACAGAGTACTGACATTCCCTGGGGCAGTTGTAGTCTAAACAAACAATCAGCTGACTGAGTGCATTTTTTCGCTGCTCGCTTCTCTTTTATGTTTGAACAAGTCTTGTTTAAATTTATTCTTATTTTTTTTTAATAATAAAAAATCATTTAGTCTAACCTGGTACAGAGCTTGACTCATAAAAAGATACTAATTTAGGTAATGCCACTGGCCGTGCTGGCTCGGTATGGAGTGCTGTCGGCGCACGTCTGTTCTCCTTGGTAGCTGCTGTGTGTGTGTGAGTGTGTGTGTGTGTGTGTGTGTGTGTGTGTGTGTGTGTGTGTGCGTGTGTGTGTGTGTGTGTGTGTGTGTGTGTGTGTGTGTGCATGTGTGTGTGTGTGTAACTATGATATCTCATGAACGGCTTGATCTATCAATATGAAACCTTCAGGGTATCAAGATATGGCCGAAATCTTGGACTAATTCGAAAATGGGTACTCGGGGTCAAGGTTAAGGTTGCCAAATGTCAACTAGCTTTAATTGCCCGTTTCTAGCACCATGATATCTCATAAAAGGCATGAGCTATCAACAGGAAACCCTCAGGGTATTAAAATATGGCCAAAATCTTGATCAAGTTCGAAAATGGGCATTCGAGGTGAAAATCAAGGTCACCAATACGGCTGTCAAATGTCAACTGATTTTTAGAGCCTGCATTTAGCATTGTTTCTCACAAATGGCTTGAGCTATCAACATGAAACCTTCAAGGTATCAAGATATGGCCAAAATCTTGAACAATTTTGACAATGGGCACTCGGGTTCAAGGCCAAGGTCGCCAAAATGGCTGCCAAAGGTCAACTACAGTAGTTTTTTTAATATGTACTGGCTTTTTGTGAAATGCGTTGGCTTAATTCCGTAGAGTATAGCGAATTTTCTTCACGTTTGGTTTGTAACTTGTAACTTGGGCAACAGCATTTTCTGGCAGGCTATTAGCATTCGGCTCCCGAATGTATTTCATCTATATCCACTTTTCTACCTACCTATCTGTCTATCTATGATGCTTACTTCCAAAGAAGGGGGATAACCGAGACAGAACAACACACTCATAATTTACTCATCTGCACACACACACACCGCTCGCTGGTGCAGTGGTAACGTTCTCGCTTGCCAACTGGTGGACGGGAGTTCGCGCCTCGCTCAGGTTGCGAAAAGTTTCACTGACGAAGTGGGTGGTTACTGTCCCCCTTGAGCAAGGAGACGGGTGTGTGCGTGTGTGAAGGTCACAGCCTTGCCCTTGGATCGGACTATATGAGCTCTCAGCTCCCTTCCGGGAGGGTAAAAAGCTGACGATCACGACCATCCAGTGATCCTGACCGACCTGGTGAATTACACACACACACACACACATTTACTCGCACATAGCCCTGAGTGGAGAAGGGACTGATCCTCACCGCACCACACCGCACGAGGGTCAACTGCACAGTGCAATCAGCGACATCTGCAACAGGGCCTGACAGCAGAGCTGGTTTACCCCTGTCACATCATAATGGAACCATCCCCTTACCTGCACTTGACCTGATCAGCTGATCAGACCAAATGTGGGAAAACAACCCCTCGGGGCTGTGTCACCATTAATTCATTCACAGTTTCTCTCCAGTCATCCCCATTATGTGCAGCCACTCTTTCTTGCTCTAAAGATATTCCTGTCTCAAGTAGTGCTCTCTTCACACTGTCCATCCATCTCATTCATGGTCTTCCTTTCAGCCTTACACCTCTCACATTTGATCCAGTTATCTTTTTCACCAGTCACTCATTATCCATTCTCTCCATATGGCAAAACCATTGCAACACCCTCTGCTCAACTCGTTCAGTCATCTCCCTCATAAGTCCATTTCTCCTTCGCACTTCATTTTTCACTCGATCCATATGCGTCACTCCACGCAAATACTCCTGAGACACCTATTCTCCATTACATTCAATCTCTTCCTCTCTGCTACTCCCATATTCTATGGTGTCACAAATTCGCGCAAGCGTATTTTTAAATTCTTGACATTTTTCATCCGTGGGAAAACCACGAATTCTGGTGGAGTTCCAACTGTGTATCGCTCAGTTCAACTGTCCTTGCATTCACTTGGTTGGGTCGGTTTTCAAAACATTTTTTATTGTTTCATAACTGATCATCCTTGCATGCGACATTAGCGTCTTCACTGAGTGATTTATTGTGACTATATCACTCAATTTCTTTCCACTGACCGTTGAAGTTCACACGGCCATCCCTCGCCTTCTTTCATAATTTGAAGTCATTCAGGCTTTGATCGTCATGAGAGCAGGTTTGCCCAGCGTGGAGCAGCGCCACCACAGCGAGTTCCTGGAATCTCCACCTAGACGGTGAATCGGCGAAGAGGTTCAGCATATTGCAGCGTCCATCCTACGTAGCGGCGCCCAGTCATTCCGCTTAGCCCCCTCTACTGACCAGTATTTCTTTTCGTTTTTCCTAGATTTAAGTTTAGCTTTTGAGTGAGCGGGTGAGTGTATTCTCCTTGTTATTTTGAATTCATTTTGAGACTCATGTAACGTAAAATTAATTCATTGTAGTTAATAAATTCACAGTTATTTTTCTTTGAGCTCAATGTACAGTAGTTAAACTCATGTTTTATTTCTCCACATTTAGCTTATTTTAGTTGCCACTCCTATTTTGCACAGATTCTTTGTATTATTCATAACTGGTACCTAGGCCAGTCCTTTTGTATTAAGCTTAAATCTGTTGGGCCAGCCAGGAGTTAATGCACTGGCAAGAACCTGTTTATCATTAATAGCATTAGTTATTGATTGTCGGGGGTGGAGTCACTTTCTCGAGAGGTTAACAGTACTAACAAACAGCACACGTGAGTAATTAGTCTCTGCTGTGTACTGTTGAGAAAGTTTATAAATTCTCATCCTTAGAGAATCGGCGAAGTAAGCCGCATAAAGTAAAACTTACTGCTTGATTTCACAAGTTAATTCAATGTCTCTTTTTTCAAGCAACATTTAAGTACTTCATTAACCCCTAAAACGCGGGTCGTCGCGTTTGCGACGCTCGCCAAAAAGGACATAACAGCGGATCATCGCATTTGCGATTTGAGTTAATTTTGAATCAATGCGGGCAAGAATGTTCCAGCTGGTATTGTCTATCAGTACCACCACCCTTTAGCTACAATTAGCATACTTTACCTTTGTACTACTGACCTCCGTTGTTGCCATGTATCGTGTTTTCCCCCCCTCCCCCCCACCACAGCCCGGCCAGCCTGGCTGTGATACGTGGCAGCGCTCTGACTGCTCAGAACTGTAAATCTGCGCTCTCCTCTCACAAGCAGTTTATGCTAATAGGAAACGCTTGTTTCCCCAGTTGTCACACTAGCTTTTTTTTGCACGGTTTGCCCCTGTTTAGCGTCAGTTTACCGCAGGCTTTCAAAGTGACATTATGGCGAGTTCTAGCTCTTCCGAGTCAGTGCAAGCAGCCAACAGGAACGAGAATAAAGTGACGGGTGTAAGGCAGAATAAAAAGCGCGCTGCGGTGATCTTTTGGGAAGTAATATGATTGAAAATAATGTAGTATACGTGTTTTTAGCTGTGAAAATGGAAATGTTTGTTGAGTGATGGGAAGACTGCCGCCGAACTGCATGTCGGCCGTACGCTTCGTTGATTTTTAGCCTTATTTTCAGTGCTTATTGTACAAATACAGATTCCAAACTACCTGTACATTGTAGTATAAAGTTTACTGTGACAGAATGAAGCTGTGGTAGAGGGGAAACCGGGTTGCTGGAGGTGTGAAAGTGAAGATTTTGTTACCCAACTTTGCAAGTCTCCACAAGTCCTTGGGTAGTCCAAGAAGGCTCAACACCTGTCTCTGGAGAAAGCTGAATGTAAGTACTATCTGCCATACCAAGTATAATGTTCTAGGTTTAATCTCTAATTTTTGGCTAATATTTTCCTACAGGTACTCAGACCGCGATCGATCCCCACCACCCGGGGGGGGGGGTCGGCTGTCCATTGGCCGTGCTTTAGGGGTTAATTCTTAAATTCACGTCCCCGTGACATCTGGCGACCTCGCCAGGATATTAACTCCTAGCTCTAAAGTTATTAACGAGATAATACTCACTCACTCAAACTTAGGAATTTATCATTAAAGTCTATAGGCACTATCATAGTGGTGATTATTGACTCATTTCTATTAATTTTACGTAATAGCTTTCACAGTCAGTTGTTTTTTTAATTTTCTTTCTTTACCAGTTTAACTAGATAAATCTGGTCACTGCTAACCTGTGCCTATATTCTTTACTCTTGATTACTGGCATTTCTCTGCAAAATAGCAGTCAGTACTTAGTCTTTAGTTCACTCAGACTGAGTTAGCATCATGACTACTAATGTCGGTGTACAGGAAGCTAATGATATGGGACTTAGCAACCCCCCAAAAGTCAAAGAGTATGTACTCTCTCAGTTTAGTTTCCAGCAGCAATGTGAGAATGATGCTCGTGAAGAGCGTAGAATCCAATGCAAACATGAGCGAGAACAAAGCGAGTACGAGCAAAAACAACGTGAATATGAGCAAAAACAATGCGAACTCGAGTTAGAACAATGTGAGCGAGAACGTCAACACGAGCAAAAACAACGCGAACTCGAGTTAGAACAACGTGAGAGAGAACGTGAATACGAGCGAGAACAACGAGAGAGAGAACAATAACACGAACATGCCGAGCGTGAGGCACGTGAGAAACATTAACTTGAGATGCTGAGACTCAAGCGAGACTCCTTGGCTTCAGATACATCTGGTGTTGCTAACCCAAGCTCCACAAGCGCTCTCCCTGCACATGTTCTGGCGATCCCACACATCAAGCTTCCTCCATACAAAGAAGGCGAGTGAATCGAGCCATTCATAGCTCGTTTCGAAGACATGGCTCAGCTGTACCAGCTGGATGAGGCAGCTAAGCGGCTCCAGTTTCTTACCTTGTTTGAGGGCCCTGCCCTCAATATTCTCCACAGAATTCTTGAAGACAATCTCACGTATGAGATGATGAAGGTTGCACTCGTCAAAGCATACGGTCTTACAGTTGACGACGCCGAGAGTCAGTTTATGAGGGTGTGTTGACAAGAAAAAGAGACTGTCATTCAGTTTCTTGATCAGCTTACTGCTTACTTAGATGAGTGGATGGAGAAAAATGAAACTTCTTCCACGCATGAGAGGATAATTGACCTTATGCTGCACACGCAGCTAGAAAAGTTGTGGCCTGCTGAACTTGTGGCTCAGCTTAAGATCTGCCAGGTAAGGGATGCCAGCCAAATGGTTGAGAAGGCTGATGCATTCTTCACTGCATACAGGAATCAATCTCGTAAGCAACACACCTGGAACAGGAAAGCTGACAAATCTGGGAAACCGTCTCAGACTGAACCCTAGCAACAAGGCCGTTCTCATAATATTGGCCAATGTCTAAACAAACCGCAGAAGAAGGACCAGGGGCAAAATACCCAGAAACCTGAGTGGAAGCAGTACAAGTACCCTAACCAGCAGCAGTATCAGCCACACAATCAAAGATCGGGACTATCCTATTCAGCACCAGCTCAAGTGAGTCGGAGGCAGGAGGTGAACGCAGCCTTCATTCCTCAACAGCAGCACGGTGATGTTGTCCCTAGCAGTACAGGTACTTCCCCACAGTTCACTAGTTCCCCAGCAACAGTGAACCCTCCACCCTAGGTGGTTAACGCGCTATCTCCCCAGACAGTGAGTACAAACCCTCAGGCATCAAGTTCTCAGGACACCATGTTTCCCGCATCATTTACTCAGCAGCCTCATCAGTGGCTGATTGCTTCCTCCACAGGCCCTCCCACAGGTGACAGTGCCTTCCTTGTTCAACCAGGATATGTGGGAGGCATTCCTGTAAAGGTCCTGAGAGATAATGGTTCCTCAGGTTGCTCTGTCAAGCAAAGTTTAGTTCGGCCTGACGAGTACACGGGTAAGTAGATCCAAGCTCAGCTTATTGTGGATCAGTGAGATTGTTCCCTGAGGCACGTATCCAGGTGGCATCTCCATTTTACACTGGTATGACAGTCGCAGTTGTCATGCCAGAACCTTTGTTTGACCTTATCATAGACAATATTTCAGGTGCGAAGTATAGTTGCACAGAAGATGACACTACTCAGACTTCGGCTGCAGTAACACAAGCCATCGCTGAGGCTCCAAATTGTGTCACTCCTGTGACCATTGCATTGCTGCAAGATCTGATGTGTAGCTACGTTGTTGTTCAAGAACAACATTATGACCCACCACTTGCATCCGGGGAGGTCAAGCCAAGTTCCTTCGTAAACAAGGACGGCTGTACCGTGAGTCACAAACACCCCAGGGCGAGGTTCGACCGCAGTTTGTCGTTCCTGCTAAGTATCATCAAGCAGTGTTAGAATGGGGTCATTGTTCAGCCTCAGGAGGTCACATGGGCAAAAGGAAAACCCAGGGCCGTATCCATGCTGACTTTTTCTGGCCATGAACGGGACTGGAAATAGATAGTTTTGTGCGTTCCTGCAATGTGTGTCCAGTACCACCAATCAGGGACATGTCCTTCCTGTGCCGTTTGAATCCACACCCATAATCTCTGAAGCAGTTGAAAGAGAGAGCGGTGGTAATGTGGGTGCAGACCTGATGTCTCGCCAGTCGGTCCCACAGGACACATCATGTTCAGGGCCTGTACATACATATGTACCGTAGGTTAAGGGGAAAGTTCGAGAACCCCATAGGGACAATCCGAGGCTGTGCATGAATTACCTTGTGGAACGTCTCGAGCTGTGGGCCTCTCTGAGGATTCCCGGGGAATGCACATTATCCACATGAGTGTTCACACCCACGGTGGGTGTTAAAACGTGACCTGCCTGAGATTGCGTACGGATTCTCAGCTTGCCAATGCTAATAATAAAGTAGGTTTAGGGTTTAACCAGTGAACTGGGTCCTTTGGCTTAGCGAATTGCAGTATTTGATGTCCTGCACAGGCGCCCTGTCTTTTCGCTCAGTTTGACCACGTTTCCTGGTTAATAATAATGTAGGTTTAGAGTTTAACCAGTAAACTGGGCCCCTTGGGCTTAGCGAATTGCAGAGTTTGATGTCCTGCAGAGAAGCCCAGTCTTTTCGCTCAGCTCCCCGTCCTGGGACTACGTTTCCTGGTTAATAATGTATCCATTAATAAAATAATGGTGTACTCTTCTAACATAAGTACTGATTGCTAGGCAGAGAAATTGTAATTTAATAAAGATTGTTTGTCTCACTGACACTTTTGATGCTCCACCTTGATTGCTTTAGCAGGTGCTGCTGGCAGGTGTAGCAATTTTGTCATGGTGACCAGCTGGTCGTCTCTGCCGCATGCTGCTGCCTCTTCTCTTCTGCCTCGTCGCCATTATTTACTACTGATTTGTATTACATAATTTTACGCGTAGGCACAGTTACACCACAACTGTCACACCTACACCGTGTATTACATACATCACGCTACATAACAATCAGTTCTTAATGTAAGTGTAGCGAACTTTTCGCTCAGTTTGACCTGAGTACACCGTCGTCACAGAGTTTTTTCCTCAAGCTTGCTTCTATCAACGTAAATACAAGGTTTTTACGCCCATGGGAGACTGATTTTCTCCTGTAGCAGGATAGTACACACACCACGGTGTGAATCTTGTGTGACTGAGTTAGGATTTATATGTATGTATATCAAAAAAAATTTTCTCTGAAGAAAAAATTTTGATTTTGATGGGGCGTAATGTCACGATATCGTGCGAGCGTATTTATAAATTCGTGACATTTTTCATCAGTGGGAAAACCACGAATTCTGGTGGAGTTCCCACTGTGTATCGCTCAGTTCAACCGTCCTTGCGTTCACTCGGTTGGGGCAGTTTTCAAAACATTTTTCACTGTTTCATAAGTGATCATCCTTGCGCGTGACATTAGCGCCTTCACTGAGTGATTTATTGTGACCGTATATTGCTCAATTTCTTTCCGCTGACCGTTGAAGTTCACACGGCCATCCCTCGCCTTCTTTCATAATTTGAAGTCAGTCAGGCTTTGATCATTGTGAGAGCAGGTTTGCCCGGCATGGAGCAGCGCCACCACAGCGAGTTTCTGAAATCTCCACCTAGACGGTGAATCGGCGAAGAGGTTCAACGTATTGCAGCATCCGTCCTACTTACCGGCGCCCAGTCATTCCGCTTAGCCCCCTCCACTGACCAGTATTTCTTTTCGTTTTTCCTAGGTTTAAGTTTAGCTTTTAAGTGAGCGGGTGAGTGTATTCTCCTTGTTATTTTGAATTCATTTTGAGACTCATATAACGTAAAATTAATTCATTGTAATTAGTAAATTCACTGTTCTTTTTCTTTGAGCTCAATGTAGTTAAACTCATGTTTTATTTCTCCACATTTAGCTTATTTGAGCTGCCACTCCTAGTTTGCACAGATGCTTTGTATTATTTCACAAATCAATTCATTGTCTCTATTTTCAAGCAACATTTAAGTAATTCATTAATTCTTAAATTCCCGTCCCCCCGTGACACA
>NC_136999.1:48981866-49051866 GCF_032717465.1 Coenobita brevimanus | reverse complement strand
CATTGAAACAGCATGAATAGGTATTTACCTTAAATTTGCTGATGAATATGTACATGTTTGTACTGTTTATAATCTTTCTTCACTGGAGGCAGTTTTCCAGTGGATAATATTATCGGTTGCAGTAAATGACAGCTTTTCCCCTGATTAATAGTGGATATTTAACTCGGTAAACTTTGAACTGGTAATGAAGAAACTAATTTGGTAATAAACTTTCAGGGAACCATTAATTCCTGTGAGTGAAACTAACAGAGTATGCAATAAATATATATCAGAGTTTCAGCAAAAGAAAGCTATAACCTGTATCTGGGATTTACTTTACTGATATAAGCATCAGCAAGACGCAAAGGTAAATAATTACTAAGGAAATATTATCTACAATGAAAGTAACGGTAACGGCTATAATATCGATGATGCACTACTTTCCAAAAAATAAAAAAATAAAAAATAATAAAATAAAACAAGATAGCTGTAGTGGTAGTGGCACTGCATTTTGATTGAAGTAGTTGTAGTGGTTGTTCCACTAATTTCAACACAGAGTACGCCCACACACACTGTCTATCTGTCTGTAGCCAGACGCCTCAACCCGGTAAGAGATGGCCATCAACAAATCGCCTTCATGTCTCTCTGTCCCATGCAATTTCTCTGCCCCAGCTCACACACCTCGTATCTCATATACCTCTCCATTCCATCCCTACATAACATCCTCGGTCTCCCACTTCCTCTCGTCCCTCCACCTCACTGACATACACTTTCCTCGTTAGCTCTCACTGTCCATCCTCCCCACATGGCCAAACCACCTCAGTGTGCATCTCCTAACGCTTCCTATCGCATCCACACCAACACCACAACGCTCCTTCACATCCTCATTTGTCAGTCCGTCTCGTCATGTGACTCCACACGCTCCTCTCAAATAACTCATTTCCACTGCTCTCACTCTTGACCTCTGTCCCTTCCGACAAGGTCTAAGTTTCACTTCCATACGTTAGAGATGGTATCACAATACTGTCATATAGTAACATTTTCACTTCCATGCTCACTTCCCTGTTTCTTATCATTGCTTTCAGGGAACCAAGAACCTTTCATCCTAGTTGTACCCTTTCAAGCACTTCACCCTCTAAACTTCCATCCTTACTCATCACACTACTCAAGTATTTAAAGGCACTCACATTTTCCATTTCCTCCTCATCCCACTTCACTGTACGTACACTAACTTCACTTCTCTCGAAGACCATAACTTTACTCTTCCCTACATTTACTTTTAGATTCCGTTTCTTATATACTCTCCTAAACTCATCCACCAAGCCTTGTAGCTTCCCTTCGTCTTCACTTAAAATCACAGTATCATCTACAAACAACAGTACAAGGAGTTTCCGGATACTGCCCTCTCTCATTAGGGCCATCCAACATCCACTGCCCTACCTCGTATCTCTTATAACTTCGTCCGTATACAGATTGAACAACCATGGAGACATGACACATCCCTGTTTCAATCCATCCTTCGAACAGAAAAAAATCACTCAGTTCACTATCCACACCTACTGGAGCCCTAGCACCCTCATACATACTCTTCACGGCATTCAACAGCTTCCCATCTACTCTGTATATTCTTAATACTCTCCACAATCCTTGTCCATCCACCCTGTCATATGCCTTCTCCAAATCCATGAAGGCTGCATACAACTTCTTTCCTTACTATAGAAACTTTTCCACTAAAGATCTACGAAAAAATGTCTACCTCTTCGCTTCCTAAAACCTCTCTGTTTATCTCCAACTAATTCCACTGTCAGTTCCTTAACTCTGTCAATAAGTATCCAGCTATATACTTTTCCTATTACACTACGAAGACAAATGCCCCTATGATTGCCACATACTTCTTTTTCTCCTTTTTTCTTTGTACCTGACTTCCAATCCTCCGGGACTCTACTTTCCTCCCAGGCTAAATCTACACATCTTCCACATCCATTCTACTACTATCTCTCTCCCATGCTTCAGCATTTCACCACACACTCCATCAATACCTGGGGCTTTTCTCATTTTAACTTCATTCCTTCCACAACTTCCATCCTATTGATTTCTTCCTCTCTTCTCACATTCCTCCGTCTCCCAACCATTTCCCAGCCACTTATACTCGCATTAATTTCATTCTCTACGTTCAACAATTCGTTAAAGTGTTCTCTCTATCTATTCACTTTTTCTCCGTTCTCGACTGTAATCTACCATTCTTATCTTTCACTCCCCAACTAACTTCTTAGGCACCCTGTCTAACTCCCCTTACCTCTTTCCGAACATTTTCTTACATTCCCTCCATTTTACACTCAAATTCCTTCCAAATTCCTCATCCACTCTCTTCTTACTCTCTCTTACTAATCTTTTCACCTCTCTCTTCCTCTCAACATATAACTCTCTCTTCCGTCTCTCAACTTCTTCCACGCCCCTGTTTCTCATCGACTCTCTCTCTCTCTCTCTCTCTCTCTCTCTCTCTATCTATCTATCTGATTATATATATATATATATATATATATATATATATATATATATATATATATATATATATTCTGAAATGCTTAAGGTGGAAAATGATGAGCAGATGAATGCGCGTTTGAAACTTTTTAACGTGGCTTGGGATAATGGTGGAATTCCAGAAGAGTGGAAAAATGGAGTGATTATAAAAATACCAAAAAAGGGAGATTTAAGTGTGTGTGGCAATTGGAGGGAGAATAACTTTGACACCTGTAGTTGCAAAAGTTTTTTCCAAAATCTTGTTGAACAAAATGGAGCCAGTAATTGATAAAGTATTAAGAGAAGAACCAGTGGGATTTAGAAAGGGTCGAGGTTGTAATGATCAGATTTTTATTGTAAGGCATCTAATGCAACAAGCTAATGAGATGAAAATGCCACTTAGTATGTTTGTTGTGGATTTTAAAAAGGCGTTTAATAGTGTTTCACGTGGAGCTATGTTGAAAATTATGAGATTCTATGATATACCAGAAAAGTTTGTAATTATTAGAAGCCTGCATGAAGGTACTTTTTGTAAGGTAATGGTTAGTGGTTCTTTGAGTGATCCATTTGAAGCTAGGTCAGGAGTGATTCAAGGAGGAGTTCTTTCGCCATTGCTGTTTGTTTTGGTTATGGAATATGTTATGAGAAAGGTTGTAGGAGAACAGGTGCAGGGATTAACTGGAAAGAAAATAAGAAGCTAATGGATTTGGACTATGCTGATGATATTGTACTGATTTGCGGAAGTATTTACGAGATGCTGAGGGTGCTTGATTGTCTGGTTGAGGATGGAGACAAAGTGGGATTGGTAATAAATTTTGGAAAGACTGAAATTATTAATATGAACTTGGAGAACCAAACTGATTGTGTACTTAGGAATAATGTGGTGAAGAATGTAGAAAACTTTAAATATCTGGGAACGACTGTATCATCTAATGGATCATTAAAAAATGAAATTGAGGAGAGGATTAGACAGGCTTGGCTAGCTGTTGGAATGTTGAAATCTGTTTGGAATAATAATATGCTTTCGATAGATACTAAAGAGAAAATTTACAAGTCCATCGTTAGACCCATTTTAATTTACGGGCATGAGTCATGGTACAGTACAATTGCAACAGATCAGAAAGTATTAGGATTTGAGAATAAAACACTGAGAAGGATTCTTGGGGTAAAGTGGTAAGACAGAGTTACAAATGAAAGAGTAAGGGATATTACGAGAGTGGAACCAGTTAATGAATATGTGAGACTGTCTCGCTGTAAGTGGCTGGGGCACATATACAGAAAAGAAGGCAGTTTAATACACGATGTGGCAGAGTGGACTGCTAGAGAAAGAAGAGGTAGAGGAAGGCCGAGGGAAATCTGGTTGGGGACAATGAAAAGAGAAGCAGGAGAGGAGTGTTGGTGGGACCTGAAGGAGATGGCAAGAGACAAATATTGGTGGAGAGAGTTCATCGAGGCCCTATGCATCCCGTGGGGTGCCACAGGAAATGATTGATTTATTGATTGATTGATATATATATATATATATATATATATATATATATATATATATATATATATATCCACTTCGTTTTAATACTAATGGCAAGCTACTTTTCATGATGTCTCTACGTTTACTGAAAGCTTTCTATCCAGTTGTAATCCTTATTTTTATTTCGCTCTCATGGTTTTTTGTTAGTTTTAGTATTTGCTCGGAGTAATTGTACCCCTTGACTTCTTCAAAAATTTCTTCACTTATTCTAATGAGACTCTTTGGTGTATTTATATTAAATATTATAGTTTTGCTTTGGCACATCTTTAACCCTACTATGAGATCTTCTCTATTTAGGTCATGTATTACTTCTTGCAATGTCTGTGCTGTTTCTGAGATTAAGTCAATGCCATCTGCAAATTTTAACAGGTTTAGGTTCACCCAATCTATGTTGACTGCTTTCCTTTGTCTACCTTTCTGAAAATACTTTCTAGGCATGCTGTAAATTATTTTAGAGAAACTGTATCTCCCTGACAGATGTACTTCTCAGTCTTTTTTTTTTTCCGAGACTTTATGATATTAAACTGTAGCACTTCCCTCCTTATATTTGTTTTCGAGAAGTTTTACAATGTTCTCATCTACTCATTGTTTCCACAATTAATTTTTAATTGTTATGTGCTTCAGTGAGTCGAAAGCCTTTTTGGAATCAACAAAACCTAAGCACAGTGATTTATGATACTGTATAATTTTCTCAGTTAGCTGATTTATTGTTTGTTGATGATCAGTAGTCGAATACCTCTTTCGGAATCCTGCCTGTTCACGAGACTGGTACAGAGATGTTAAAATATCATAACACCACATAACAGAGGCATTAGTATGCTGTTAATGTGTAATGTAAAGGCAGGAAAGTCGTGCCAAAATTCGAGAGAGCTGGAGGAAGCAACGATGGAATGTAAAACTAGGGAATATCGCACTCAGCACATCATGACGTCATAGGAAGTCACACGACACACCTGATGGAAATCACGACCGAATCATACACGTGCCCACACACATGACCCAACCAGTCATATACGGGGGAAACTGGGGAGACTGGTCAGAAGGAGTTGGACCAAGACTTGAGAGAGAAGAGGCACAGTGGAGAAAGCAGGAGTAGAGGGCACGGCGTTAGCTAGCATAAACCGCCCTCACCTTGTACTACTCTTATCAAGATATCTCCCCTTTGAGAATAAACTGCAACCAAACCCCAGACTCATCTTTATCTTTCTCCTGCCATCCACGACAAGACCAACCTGAAAATTCTCTCCTCTTAGAGCCCTATAATCAAACATTTTTGGAAACGACTCGGCTACATCTGCGAGATTTTTTCATCCCACAGCTGCCACACAAAGTCCCCCAGCTGTTGCCGAGTCGTTTCCAAAAATGTTTGAGTATAAGGTTGTAAGGGGAGAGCATTTTCAGGTTGGTCATGTCGTGGATGGCAGAAGAAAGATAAAGATGAGTCTGGGGGTTTGGTTGCAGTTTATTTTCAAAAGGGAGTTATCTCGACAAGAGCAATACTAAGGTGAGGCCGGTTTACGCTAGCTAACTCCGTGCCCTCCACTCCTGCCTTCTCCACCATGTCTCTTCTCTCTCCTATCGCATCCCAACCACTTCTGACCAGTCCCAACCAGATCCCCCGTATATAACTGGTTGGGTCATGTGTGTGGGCACGTGTATGAGTCTGCGGTTCCATCAGGTGTGTTGTGTGGCTTTCCATGACGTCATGATGTGCTGGGTGCGACATTCCCTAGCTAGAATTTCCACCGCTGTTTCCTCCAGCCATCTCGAATTTAGGCACGACTTTCCTCAAACCTCTATATTACAAGTTAATCGCATATTAATGTAGTGTATTGTGATATTTTAGCGCCTCTGCACTGGTTTTCTCCCAAATGTGTTCTTATTTTTTAAAGAACTTTTGTTAAGATTTTGCAAAAAACTGGTAATAAGCTAATGGGTCTATAGTTACCAAAATCTTTTCAGATGATAAAAAAAAAAAAAACAATACTGCATTACATCACGTTTTGCGAATTTTCTTCTGCTTCATACACTGAGAAAATAAGTTGGCGAGCCGTACATTAACTCCTGCATCCAACAGTAAATCTGCTACTAGTCATCTTCTCCTGAGACCTTCCCACTTTTCATGCTTTTAAGAGAAATGTTTACTTCGTCTGGTGTTACCTCTGATATTTCACTTGTGTCAACTGAAAAGTTAGCTTTTGGTATTATTGTCTTTGATGCATACAGTTCCTTATAATATTTTTCAGCTCTCTTCATCATCCTATATCTGCATTTAATGACTTCGCCTTTACTGTGTGTCAGTAATATAATTTGCTGCTTTCCCAGTGCCATTATGCTTAGGACCTGTTTCAGACCTTTTAATTTTTTGATGGGTTGTTTAATCTGACCCATATTTCTCCTTTTTTTTCTCTCTCTCTCTGTCTCTTGTTAATAATCTTATTTAATTCTGCTCTTTCTGTTACATTTTTTTTGTTTTCACTTTCATCTCCTTTCTCCTTTTCATGAGCTTGAGGGTTATTTTTTAATACTTGTTGGCTTTGGTTAGATTTGCTTTTCCTATTACCTCTGCTGCATCTCTTACCTTTTTTGTTAATCTATCTTTCAACTCATCAGTGTCACTCAGCATTACTGACAGCCTGAAGTCTGCTCTTTATTTCTAACTGAAATGCTGCTTTGTTTTCGTTTACTTTAATTGGGCATAACTTTTTATTTTTAATCAGCTTTCTTTCACTTCTGAAATTGAACCTGGCTGTGCAACCCACAATTCTATGGTCGCTTCCTGTACAGTATTTACTTTGTTGATAACTGTGGCATTTATGATGGTGTTAGTGTTATCTGCATTTTCTCCCGATTCTTGTGTGAAAGAATGTGTTAATTATACTCATGTTATACATTTCAGCAAAATTTACTACCATTTCACTTCTGCCATTCCTTTTTCCCACTCCGAATTTTCTCATACATGCTTCTCCATTTTCCGATTTGCCAACTTTTGCATTGAAGTCTTCCATGAGTACAGTATATGCGGTCACTTCTTTTTCCATATTCTGGGATAAGTCGTCATAGATTGTTTCTATTTTTCGTCTGAGCACTGAGGAGTCTGTGCACATAGTTTTACTTCTTTGAGAACGCATCTTTTGCCTAGTCTAAATACAATCCATGCTACTCCATCAGATACAGTGCTGACTTAACAATGTTCTCTGCATGATTTGTTAATAAGAAATGCTACACCACTAGTTCTTGCATTTTGTCTTCCTTTGTAGTAAAATAGGCGGCTGCTGTCTTGGAGCTGAATTAATTTTCCTTCTTTTCTTTGGATCTCACTCACACCTACACTATCCCAACTAATGTTTTCTAATTCAGTCATTAAGTTATCAACTTTATAATCTTCGGTGAGGCTTCTTACATTGTACGTGTAGATCTCCATGGATATCAGTTTGGTTAATGTCCTGGTCTCTGATTAGCCAAGACAGCGCCTACTTACTTTCAGTGGCACACTGCCTGTAAGCACGTGATGCAGTGCGGTAGGACCTTTAGTAGACAGTGATCCAACAGGAATACCCAGGAAATGATTAACAGCAGAATTCATAATTAGTTGGGGGATTTTGACAAATAATCTCATCTCCATGTCTCAGAGTTTCTGGCGAGATGTAGTATTTTATGCCGCTTTATTCAGTATAGTCTGTGCAGCCCTACATATCTATAACGCTGTAAGGTCTTCCTCTATCCACCACTCCGGGCTGCTCGAGGTAGCAGTTGGATCTTCCCCCTGGATATATATAGATAGACAGATAGATAGATAGACAGATATAGATATAGATAGATAGATAGATAGATAGATATAGATACAGATAGATAGGTAGATAGATAGATATAGATAGACAGATAGATAGACAGATAGGTATGAGCCTCTGTGGTACAGTGGTAGAGTGTGCGTTTCATAAACGGATGAGCCAGGGTTCACGCCCCGCTAGTGTAATAAACTTTGGGAGTGTTCACCCAGCCACGTACTACTTTGGCGGACACAAGGGGTGCTGTGGTTGAACCAGTGTCGCTTACTATAAAGTATGCTTGCACCCAGTCGGCTTGCGCGGGCCGACTACACTTGGTTCACAGACGACACATATCCAAAACCACTACACTTACAAGCACTTCTCACCCTACATAAAATCTCTACCAGACAGCCTAAGCCACTTGGTAGAGATATATTGGCTGTATCGTCCGGACTTCGGTCGAGATATAGCCCGGCCCTGCAGTGGATACTCAAACGGCTGAATATATATATATATATATATATATATATATATATATATATATATATATATATATATATATATATATATATATATAGCACACACACACACGGTAGAAGTGGTACATCTGAGAGATTTTTTTTTCTCTCTTTCAAGGAAAATTAGAATACCTGGTCCTGGAGAGCTCTCAGCGATTTTCTTATGAAAGACAAAGTTGCCCAGTTTGACATTTTGAGTTGATTAAGCACATCAGCTGTTGCGTTAGTTGAAGCATCAGCCGACTCTTAGGCGATTTTCTATTTCTGTTATAACAAGACATTTTAGTGACTTTCTTATGAATAAAAAGTTGCCCAGCTTGAAATTTTGAGCTGATATGACATGTTAGCCGTTGCATCGGATGGTGCATCAATAGTTCTGCCACAGGTCTATGGAGATAGTCTCGTTTCCCACTTTTGCTCTCTTTTGTAATACGCAACAATTTTGTCTCCTCCTCTTTTTTTCTATTTTCCCATTTCTTTTTCTCCTTCCCTCTTCCTTTATTTAGTGTTCTTCATCAGTATCTCTTCTTTCTCTTCACATTTCTTCTCTATATTCCTCATCTCCCCTCTATTTCCTAGTTTCTGTTGTTCTTATGTAGTGTTTTAAGCTCCATTTGTTTTACCTTTATTTCTTCCGTTTCCTTCCTCCTCTTCCCCTGTCACCTCATCCCCTTCCTACCTATCTCTAATTGCTTCCATATCACTCCCTCCTCTCTCCCACGTCATCCACTCTCCCCAGACTATTTTCTTTTTCTTTTTTCACTTGTCCTCCCCATTATCTTCCAGTCTATTTCCTCCCTTCTTCTTCTCCACCCTCGTCTCTCTTCATCTCCATCCTCCTTCCCTTTCCTCATTCCACCTACCCATATCATCAGTTGTCCATAAAAGCTTATTTCATTCTCCTCTCTCTCCTTTCTTTCCTCGTATCACATTCCCTCCTCCACTCTTCTTGGTCAGCGATCCTCTCTTTCTCTTGTTTCTCTCCTTCTTGCTTCTCCAGTTTTTCCCTTGCCCCCTTCCACCCTAAATCCCACACTATCCCAACTGATCTTCCACACATTCCTCTCTTCCTCTCCGCTAACCTTCTCTTCCTTACCGTTCCCTCCCTTTCCTTGTAGCTTTTTATCTTTACACTCCCACATTATTTCTCCCACCTTTCTGTCGCCCACATCAGTATCATTACTTTAAGTTTTCTTCCTTCATTACTCCCATCCACCCAACCCTCACACTCGTTGTCCTATTCCTATCAGATTCTCTCTGTCACTTATCGTCAAATGCAAGTAGATTCTACTAGATGTTTTATAACTCATACTGTTCAGATGCTGACATCTGTGATGTAATGTACTGTAATCTTGCCACCTGAAGGCAGGTACTACCAAAAGTCCATGATCCATGCAAGTGTTCCCACATTGCTTACAAATACCCTCACTACCCTCCATATGAGGACAGCATCCTCGACCAGGAATGAAACCTGTAGGCAGATATCCATTATTTGCTGGTTGACCTTATGCTTTTTCCTACTTTTTTTTTTTTTAGCGCTTTCGTCCTGCTCTCTTGTGTGTGTGTGTGTGTGTGTGTGTGTGTGTGTGTGTGTGTGTGTGTGTGTGTGTGTGTGTGTGTGTGTGTGTGTGTGTGTGTGTGTGTGTGTGTGTGTGTGTGTGTGTGTGTGCGTGCGTGCGTGCGTGCGTGTGTGTGTGTGTGTGTGTGTGTGTGTGTGTGTGTGTGTGTGTGTGTGTGTGTGTGTGTGTGTACAGTATGTGTGTGTTTGGGGGGGGGCCGATCGGGCTGGAGTGAGCTGGGTGGGGTGAGCGTGAGCCAACCATCAAAGCTTACCTCTGTCAACCAGTCATTGTTGAGCAGCGAGTCTGGGGTATTAATAATATGGTACGAAAGATTTTGATTTTAATGTCTTGTAGATACTGCACACACACACACACACACACACACACACACACACACACACACACACACACACACACACACACACACACACACACACACACACTGGTATTAGTTATGATGGATGTAGAATTTCCTGTCTTTTTGTCCCGAATCACCGACATGTGTTTGTAGGGAGAATGGGAGGGGAAAAGGTAGAGGGGGAGGGGATACTGATGAAAGGAGAGGGAAGGGAAATAGGAAAAGGGAAAGGGAGAGGGAGAACTGAGTGAGAAATGGAAGACAGTACTAAAATACAGTTTCAGGTGAATCCGTGAGTAAGGTTTGCATTTCCACTTTCTCTAACCTTCCATCTTCTCAACATTTCCCTCACCCCTACGAAATTCTGAAATATATAGTACACAACGCAAATCGGATCTGCTAAATATTCGGCTGAGATCTCTCACTTCATACTGCGAATGGTTAGCTTTAGGCGGGGATTAGGCAGGCAGAAGGTCAGACGTGGAAGGACAGAATTTAGCAAGGCTGGATACGTCGAGTGCGGGAGCAAGAGAGACAGGAAACCAAGGATTAGGGTAGGGAAACTGTGCGGAAGGGAGTAAGTGAGGGAGGGAGTGGGGCAGGACGACAAGGAGGAAGAGAGAAAGGGAGTACAAAGGAGAATAAAGGAAAGCAGGCAACAACAAAATTAATGGATTTCAGGGCTGTTTATTACTGAGAGGACTACGACTACGCTATGTTACTCTGTAAACTGAATAAATTACAGTAAAGCTAGAAAGCTTCCTCTTCCGGCCCACCAAATCCTCCAGCCTAAGCCGGTAGGAAGACAAGAAACACCAATAGCATAGTATAACTGTCATGGAAATTTCGTAAGAATGACCGAGAATAAAAAGAAAACTATATTCTACACCGACTTAAATCGTTTGGGAAAAATAACATGATCTGATAACATTGTATTGCTGGTGTATTCTTCATGACCAGAAAGAAAGGAAAAACCAGTTAGTCAGAGGTTTGCATTATTTAGATGTGAAGGCGTTTAACTGGATTTTCGGCACCAGAAATGTTATTACTATACTGCAGTCTACCACATTCCTTGGCTATTTGTTCCCTATGTTGACAATTCTATAGAAGAAAAAGTGGTTTGCTTAATGAGGCTAGATTCATTTGCCGATAATTTTATAACCATTATCTTAAGAGTAATTCAACCGATCTATTCTGAAGTCCTTACTGACTACCATACTTCCAAGGTCCTCAGTTTTTGTACAGTTGAATCAGATCCCCTCACAGTCTACACTTCGAGAAGTTAAATACCTTAAGCTCTTCAGTACACACCTGATTTCCTTAATGTGAGTACCATTTTTGTTACTTTTCGTTGGGCCATCTCTAATTCCTTTGTATCATTATTGTCATAAGGTGAGGAAAACTGAACACAATATTCCAGACATGGGCGTACTAAAAACTGTACAAGGCGAGAATGATAATCTCTGATTTGAACTCAAGCGCTCTTTCGATTAATCTGTCTAGTTTATTAGCTTTCTTTACTTCTTGCGTTTACTCTCGACTTGGTTTCAGATTAATTGTTATTATTATTATTACCACTTTTTTTTTCTAGGTTGGTATTCTCGATTTGAGTAATAGTCAGACAATAAATACATTTTTTATTTTTACTCCCAGTATTTGCAAACTCGCATCTGGCAATATCAAAATTCATTTACCACATTTAAGCCCAGGTAAATAATATACCAAGACTTCTTTGGGTCTTCGGCATCTGTACGTTTTGTTAACAATTTTTTGTATCATCAGCATATTTGGAGAATTTACAACACAAACCGTTATCAACATTCTCAGTATTAAATGGCAACTGTATGGGACCCTAAACTGGACGCTGTGGTACTCAGGTTGTAACATTCATCTAGTCTGATTACAACCAATGAATCACAGTTTTCTTTTTACATTCTTTAAGCCAGTTTTCAGTCACAATTTACAAGCATACGGTGGCTCAATCGGTAGAGAGGTGGCGTGCGGTCCTGACGGACCCAGGTTCAAATCCCGGCTAGGGCAGGGAACAGTTTAAGGATTTGATTTTCATTAAATCAGGCTTTACTGATCTACCAGAAGACCCGCCGACATGTCGTAAAAATACCCCCGCTAATACCAATACACCTGTCCCGTATGAGACAGCCCTAGCATGTATTCAATATGGAAGGTGGGTGTTAGCGCCGAAGTGGTGACATGTAGAGGTGTATGGTATGTACGAGGACTGCTGGGCCTTGATAGCAGGCTGTGAAGCCTATGTCCAGAGTCAGACACACACACACACACACACACACAAAAAAAGCATAAATTGCCTCTGGTACCATCGATCTCAAGGTTCCCAAGAAATTGTTTATGGGGAATTTTATCAAATGGTGTGTGGAAGCTGAATTAAATTACATCAGTCAAATTTAGTTTCATCATTCATATCAATAACATCATTGAAAAAGTACAAAATAATAGCAAGACTTGATTGATTTTTCCAGATTCGTTCTGTGTCTTTAATTATATGATTTTGATTTAAATGTTTGACTACCATATTTTTTCTATAATTAAGGTTTCCATGAACTTGCATACAAATGATGTTTACTAATTTTGCGACAATTCTTATGTTCGGATTTTTTTTCACTTTTTTTTTTTTTTATTTTTTTTTATACTGAAGTTACATTTGCCAGTATCTTATCACGCAGTACAGTGTCACTTCTCAATTATGTATTGGATGTTTGAGCTAAATGTTTCGATACCTCATTTCTGTCTTCCTTTAATATTCATTGATATATTCTTTTCCACCCGGGGTATTCAGTTGATCATTAGTTTATTGGTTGTAAGCAGTACATCTCTACATTTACCTAGGAAAATGAAGGCATCAAACATGAATTTTCTACAGCAATTATTGATACAAAGCAAGTAGCCTACTGAGAATTGAAGGTAAATCGGTTTCATTTTTATGTGCACTTCATTAGGTGAAACTAGCGGGTCTATTTCTGGTTTCAGTATTTTCTTACCGTACTTCTGATGTAATGAAAAATTAAAGGGGTTGATTTACTGTTGTTGGCAACATGGGTTTTAAGGCTTTTCTTGCTTTAATTTATTAACGTTTTGGTATTTCGCAGATAGCTATTATATATATATATATATATATATATATATATATATATATATATATATATATATATATATATATATATATATATATTTATATATATATATATATATAGATAGATAGATAGATAGAGAGAGAGAGAGAGAGATAGATACATACATACATACATACATACATAGATATTAAGGTGTTTAGAAAACAGTGTCCATGCATCATTAGTATACATTGTCTGAGTAACCTCTTCTTAGTTAGGATTATATACAGAAAGTATTATTTTTTGACAGTCAACTGCCTTATAGTTTGCATCTTTTTCCTAACTCGTAATCTATGCTTTTGTCGCTACTTAAGGTTAAATGTGACTGCAATGATCACTTGTGCCAAATTAATCAGCTGCATGTACATTTATGAATGTACATTTATGAATTACATTTTCTTATGCTGCCAATACAAGATCTAAGATATCTCCTTCATGTGTTGGCTGCTTTGAAACCTCATATGGCGAAGTTTCCGGCTAGTTTATGTACAAGCCCAGCCCTGTGTCCTGTGTGCGAGAATAATGATTCACTCTAGCTTGCTACAGGTAGATTATAAGTATCCAATATTACTGTATTCTGGATGCAACTGACTTCGGTAATCTGTTCAAAACAATTTATTGTTAGTTTCGCAGGAGATAGCGGATGATAATCCAATTCAGATATGATCTTTCCACGTGATCCATTTCGAAACTAGATATAGACAACGTCAGTATAATCGATGGAAGGTGTTCGAGTCTGCCATATATCTGGAGTTGGGTGAAGATTCGCTTTAATAATATAAAGCAGCACAGCATCTTCCATTCTCCCATGTCCCTCGCAACTAAAATTAGTGTAGCCTGGCAGACTGTATTCTGCTACAAAGTCTCTTTCTTCAGTATTTAACAAAGATAATGTTATTCCAATTATATCATGACTATCATCAAAAGCATGAGTTTCTAAATCGGTAAACTTATTCTGAAGGCAATGCACATTTACATGACAAATATTTATATAACAATTTCCCTCATGGACTGTGTCTGGAATACTCGTCTTACCAGCATTACACACTAACGTAGCTCACCTGCCTACCCTGAGTGCTCTCTCTCTCTCTCTCTCTCTCTTAATGAGAGAGAGCAGTATGTGGAAACTTCCTGTACTGTTGTTTGCAGATGATACTGTGTTGTTAAGTGAAGCGAAGGGGAGCTGCAAGGCTTGGTGAATGAGTTTGGGAGAGCGTGTACGAAACGTAATCTGAAAGTAAACGAAGGGAAGAGTAAAGTTATGGTCTTCGAGAGAAATGAAGCCACTGAATGTTCGGTGAGGCTGCACGAAGAGGAAATGGAAAATGTGAGCGCGTTTAAGTACTTGGGTAGTGTGATGAGCAAGGATGGAAGTTTAGAGTGTTAAGTGCTTGAAAGCATACAACAAGGAAGAAAAGTTGGTAGTACTTTGAAAGCATTACTAAGAAACAGGGAAGTGAACAGGGAAGTGAAAAAGTCACTGCATGACAGTACTGTGATACCAACTCTAACGTATGAAAGTGAAGTTTGGACATTGTTGGAGGGACACAAGTAAAAAATGAGAGCCGAGGAAATGAGATATTTGGCAGGAGCATGTGAAGTCACCTGGAGAGACAGACTGACAAATGAGGAAGTGAAGGAGCGTTGTGGTGTGGATGTGGATGTGATCGAAAGCGTTAAGAGAAACACACTCAGGTGGTTTGGCCATGTAGAGAGGATGGAGAGTGAGGGACTAACGAGGAGAGTGTGTGTGAGTGATGTGGAGGGGGGGAGAGGGAAGGGGAGGCCAAGGATGAGACAGTGGGATGGAGTGGAGAGGTATACGAGAGGGGGGGGGGTGCTGGAAGCAGGTCAGTGAAATGGCGGGGGATAGGGCGACATGGAGGCGATTCGTTTGTGGCCACCCCTTATGGGATTAAGGCGTTTGGCAATAGACAGATAGATAGATAGATAGTTACCTGAGAATACAGTATCTATATTATAATATGTATATTATATATAATATAATAGAAAGGTAGTTCGACTGGCTATGTATATTGAAATCTGGGATGTAGGCAGATATGAAGGCAGTTTGACAGCTAGTGAGTAAAGCAGTCAGGGAGGCAGGGCAGATAGGAAGACAGCTTAACAGCCAATGAGTAAGAGATTCAGGAAGGTAGGTAAGGCTACCGATATGAGGACAGGAAGCTGGGTAACTAAGCAGACATGGAAGTATGTGTGATGGAAGGCCAGCATACGAGACGGTAGAGACTGAGTCGGGTAGGAAAGGAAGTAATCAGAGAGATGTGCTTGTCACGGGGGGATGTGAAATTATGAATTAAAAATGCTGGATGTTACTTGAAAACAGAGACAAGGAATTAACTTGTGAAAATCTAGCAGCAAGTTTTACTTTATGCCGGCTTACTTCGCCGATTCTCTAAGGACGAGAATTTATGAACTTTCTCAACAGTACACAGCAGAGACTAATTATTCACACGTACTGTTTGTTAGTACTGTTAGCCTCTTGAGAAAGTGACTCCACCCCTGACAATCAATAACTAATGCTAATAATAATAAACAGGTTCTTGCCGATGATTAACTCCTGGCTAGCACAAAGGATTTAAATCTGATACAAAAGAACTGGCCTACGTACCAGTTAAGGATAATGTAAAGAGTTAGTGCGAACTAGGAGCGGTAACTAAAATAAGCTTAATGTGGAGAAATAAAACACGAGTTTAATTACATTAAGTTCAAAGAAAAGAAAGCACTAATGTCGTGGATAAGAATGATCACTTGTGAAACAGTGATAAATGTTCTGAAAACCATCCCGATCGGAGTGAATACGAGGACGGTTGAACTGAGTGATGCCCAGTGGATATTCCACTAGAATTCGTGGTTTTCTCACTAAAGTACAATGTCACGAATTTATAAATATGCTCGCGCGAATTCGTGACAGTGATGCTGATGGGCAAGTACAAGAGGTGACAAGATAATACAACAGGCTGACAAGGAAAGATTCGAGACAGCAGGGTGAGTAAAGCGGAATGCAAGAGATGGAGGTCGTGATTGCTGGTGACCCATTATTATATGAACTATATACTGTACGTGTGTACCTGCGATGGAAAAGTATACTGTACGTGCGTTTATAGAGGTAACGTGCATATAAGGTCACAGTGGTGGGGTTTAAATGATGTCACACTGTTGGGATATGCATGAGGGCACAGTGGTGGGGGTATACATGATGTCACACTTAAGATATACATGAAGACACAGTGGCGAGGTATACATTATATCACACAGTTCGGGTGTATATGATGGCAGAATGGTGGGGTATACCGTTACTTGATTTCACACTGTTGGGGTATACATGAAGGCAAAGAGGTGGGATATACATGATGTCACAGTGTTGAGATATACATGAGTGTACAGTGGTGGGATATACATAATGTCACACGGTTGAGGTGTACATGATTTCATTCTGGTGGGATTTCGAGGTCAGTGTTCTAGGTTGCACTCTACACGAGGTGTGATCAGGACAGGTGTGGCCAAAGCAGGTGTAACCACACCAGCTTTTGCCACACCTGTGTGGTCTGGGAAGGGATGGCCAGGGTGAAGTGTGGGGAGGGAGAGGAAGAGGGGAAGTGACGTGCCGAATAACGAAAAAACTGGTTTTGTCTGTGGGATGATGGATCCTGTAATGTAGGCTTTTGATGAAATTGTGGGACAAAAAGTATACGTTGATATTTGGTCCTGATTCCAAAAGCCCCTCCGCCTCCCCCCCCCCACACACACACATACACTGCATCGTTCATCGGTCGAAGTCTGCTTTATTATAATTATTAACCGGGGGAAATGTGCAGTATCAATATCATTTACAATTAAGCGCAAACACCTACTGTACTGAATACAGTTCAGAATGAAAGCTGATGAGAATAACCTCTGCTGAACTGACGTGTCTGATGGTGACCAAAATTAAACTGTGTGTCCCATGATCACAGATGGGTAATTTGTACTGTATTTGTGATAAGGAAAGTGAGAGGTTGATATGGTGATTTGTGATGCATTGTAGTTTCAGTATACTGTGCCATACCACATTCTTAGATTTGTTATAACGCAGTTAAAGTTAAAACGACACTAATCTAAGGCAGCCATGGGGAGGCGGTGGCTCAATTGGTAGAGAGGTGACCTGCAGTCCTACTGGACCCAGGTTCAAATCCCGGCTGGGGCAGGGAAGTTTAAGAATTTGAATGTCATAAATGCAAACTTTACTGATCTACCGGAAGACCCGTCGACATGTCGAAAAAATACCCCCGCTAATACCAATACACCAGTCCTGTATGAGACAGCCCTAGCTTGTATTCCATATGAACGGTGGGTGTTAGTGCCGAAATGGTGACATGTAGAGGTGTATGGTATGGAGGAGGACTACTGGGCCTTGGCAGCAGGCTGTGAAGCCTATGCCAGAGTCGAACACACATAAAAAAAAGTTTGGATATTGGAATTTACTTCATTTAGTAAATTGTCTGTCTCATTCGAGTACAGTTTATATACAGTTAATATAGTTTAGGATGGTCATTCGAGTACAGTTTATATACAGTTAATATAGTTTAGGATGGTCATTCGAGTACAGTTTATATACAGTTAATATAGTTTAGGATGGTCATTCGAGTACAGTTTATATACAGTTAATATAGTTTAGGATGGTCATTCGAGTACAGTTTATATACAGTTAATATAGTTTAGGATGGTCATTCGAGTACAGTTTATATACAGTTAATATAGTTTAGGATGGTCATTCGAGTACAGTTTATATACAGTTAATATAGTTTAGGATGGTCATTCGAGTACAGTTTATATACAGTTAATATAGTTTAGGATGGTCATTCGAGTACAGTTTATATACAGTTAATATAGTTTAGGATGGTCATTCGAGTACAGTTTATATACAGTTAATATAGTTTAGGATGGTCATTCGAGTACAGTTTATATACAGTTAATATAGTTTAGGATGGTCATTCGAGTACAGTTTATATACAGTTAATATAGTTTAGGATGGTCATTCGAGTACAGTTTATATACAGTTAATATAGTTTAGGATGGTCATTCGAGTACAGTTTATATACAGTTAATATAGTTTAGGATGGTCATTCGAGTACAGTTTATATACAGTTAATATAGTTTAGGATGGTCATTCGAGTACAGTTTATATACAGTTAATATAGTTTAGGATGGTCATTCGAGTACAGTTTATATACAGTTAATATAGTTTAGGATGGTCATTCGAGTACAGTTTATATACAGTTAATATAGTTTAGGATGGTCATTCGAGTACAGTTTATATACAGTTAATATAGTTTAGGATGGTCATTCGAGTACAGTTTATATACAGTTAATATAGTTTAGGATGGTCATTCGAGTACAGTTTATATACAGTTAATATAGTTTAGGATGGTCATTCGAGTACAGTTTATATACAGTTAATATAGTTTAGGATGGTCATTCGAGTACAGTTTATATACAGTTAATATAGTTTAGGATGGTCATTCGAGTACAGTTTATATACAGTTAATATAGTTTAGGATGGTCATTCGAGTACAGTTTATATACAGTTAATATAGTTTAGGATGGTCATTCGAGTACAGTTTATATACAGTTAATATAGTTTAGGATGGTCATTCGAGTACAGTTTATATACAGTTAATATAGTTTAGGATGGTCATTCGAGTACAGTTTATATACAGTTAATATAGTTTAGGATGGTCATTCGAGTACAGTTTATATACAGTCAATATAGTTTAGGATGGTCATTCGAGTACAGTTTATATACAGTTAATATAGTTTAGGATGGTCATTCGAGTACAGTTTATATACAGTTAATATAGTTTAGGATGGTCATTCGAGTACAGTTTATATACAGTTAATATAGTTTAGGATGGTCATTCGAGTACAGTTTATATACAGTTAATATAGTTTAGGATGGTCATTCGAGTACAGTTTATATACAGTTAATATAGTTTAGGATGGTCATTCGAGTACAGTTTATATACAGTTAATATAGTTTAGGATGGTCATTCGAGTACAGTTTATATACAGTTAATATAGTTTAGGATGGTCATTCGAGTACAGTTTATATACAGTTAATATAGTTTAGGATGGTCATTCGAGTACAGTTTATATACAGTTAATATAGTTTAGGATGGTCATTCGAGTACAGTTTATATACAGTTAATATAGTTTAGGATGGTCATTCGAGTACAGTTTATATACAGTTAATATAGTTTAGGATGGTCATTCGAGTACAGTTTATATACAGTTAATATAGTTTAGGATGGTCATTCGAGTACAGTTTATATACAGTTAATATAGTTTAGGATGGTCATTCGAGTACAGTTTATATACAGTTAATATAGTTTAGGATGGTCATTCGAGTACAGTTTATATACAGTTAATATAGTTTAGGATGGTCATTCGAGTACAGTTTATATACAGTTAATATAGTTTAGGATGGTCATTCGAGTACAGTTTATATACAGTTAATATAGTTTAGGATGGTCATTCGAGTACAGTTTATATACAGTTAATATAGTTTAGGATGGTCATTCGAGTACAGTTTATATACAGTTAATATAGTTTAGGATGGTCATTCGAGTACAGTTTATATACAGTTAATATAGTTTAGGATGGTCATTCGAGTACAGTTTATATACAGTTAATATAGTTTAGGATGGTCATTCGAGTACAGTTTATATACAGTTAATATAGTTTAGGATGGTCATTCGAGTACAGTTTATATACAGTTAATATAGTTTAGGATGGTCATTCGAGTACAGTTTATATACAGTTAATATAGTTTAGGATGGTCATTCGAGTACAGTTTATATACAGTTAATATAGTTTAGGATGGTCATTCGAGTACAGTTTATATACAGTTAATATAGTTTAGGATGGTCATTCGAGTACAGTTTATATACAGTTAATATAGTTTAGGATGGTCATTCGAGTACAGTTTATATACAGTTAATATAGTTTAGGATGGTCATTCGAGTACAGTTTATATACAGTTAATATAGTTTAGGATGGTCATTCGAGTACAGTTTATATACAGTTAATATAGTTTAGGATGGTCATTCGAGTACAGTTTATATACAGTTAATATAGTTTAGGATGGTCATTCGAGTACAGTTTATATACAGTTAATATAGTTTAGGATGGTCATTCGAGTACAGTTTATATACAGTTAATATAGTTTAGGATGGTCATTCGAGTACAGTTTATATACAGTTAATATAGTTTAGGATGGTCATTCGAGTACAGTTTATATACAGTTAATATAGTTTAGGATGGTCATTCGAGTACAGTTTATATACAGTTAATATAGTTTAGGATGGTCATTCGAGTACAGTTTATATACAGTTAATATAGTTTAGGATGGTCATTCGAGTACAGTTTATATACAGTTAATATAGTTTAGGATGGTCATTCGAGTACAGTTTATATACAGTTAATATAGTTTAGGATGGTCATTCGAGTACAGTTTATATACAGTTAATATAGTTTAGGATGGTCATTCGAGTACAGTTTATATACAGTTAATATAGTTTAGGATGGTCATTCGAGTACAGTTTATATACAGTTAATATAGTTTAGGATGGTCATTCGAGTACAGTTTATATACAGTTAATATAGTTTAGGATGGTCATTCGAGTACAGTTTATATACAGTTAATATAGTTTAGGATGGTCATTCGAGTACAGTTTATATACAGTTAATATAGTTTAGGATGGTCATTCGAGTACAGTTTATATACAGTTAATATAGTTTAGGATGGTCATTCGAGTACAGTTTATATACAGTTAATATAGTTTAGGATGGTCATTCGAGTACAGTTTATATACAGTTAATATAGTTTAGGATGGTCATTCGAGTACAGTTTATATACAGTTAATATAGTTTAGGATGGTCATTCGAGTACAGTTTATATACAGTTAATATAGTTTAGGATGGTCATTCGAGTACAGTTTATATACAGTTAATATAGTTTAGGATGGTCATTCGAGTACAGTTTATATACAGTTAATATAGTTTAGGATGGTCATTCGAGTACAGTTTATATACAGTTAATATAGTTTAGGATGGTCATTCGAGTACAGTTTATATACAGTTAATATAGTTTAGGATGGTCATTCGAGTACAGTTTATATACAGTTAATATAGTTTAGGATGGTCATTCGAGTACAGTTTATATACAGTTAATATAGTTTAGGATGGTCATTCGAGTACAGTTTATATACAGTTAATATAGTTTAGGATGGTCATTCGAGTACAGTTTATATACAGTTAATATAGTTTAGGATGGTCATTCGAGTACAGTTTATATACAGTTAATATAGTTTAGGATGGTCATTCGAGTACAGTTTATATACAGTTAATATAGTTTAGGATGGTCATTCGAGTACAGTTTATATACAGTTAATATAGTTTAGGATGGTCATTCGAGTACAGTTTATATACAGTTAATATAGTTTAGGATGGTCATTCGAGTACAGTTTATATACAGTTAATATAGTTTAGGATGGTCATTCGAGTACAGTTTATATACAGTTAATATAGTTTAGGATGGTCATTCGAGTACAGTTTATATACAGTTAATATAGTTTAGGATGGTCATTCGAGTACAGTTTATATACAGTTAATATAGTTTAGGATGGTCATTCGAGTACAGTTTATATACAGTTAATATAGTTTAGGATGGTCATTCGAGTACAGTTTATATACAGTTAATATAGTTTAGGATGGTCATTCGAGTACAGTTTATATACAGTTAATATAGTTTAGGATGGTCATTCGAGTACAGTTTATATACAGTTAATATAGTTTAGGATGGTCATTCGAGTACAGTTTATATACAGTTAATATAGTTTAGGATGGTCATTCGAGTACAGTTTATATACAGTTAATATAGTTTAGGATGGTCATTCGAGTACAGTTTATATACAGTTAATATAGTTTAGGATGGTCATTCGAGTACAGTTTATATACAGTTAATATAGTTTAGGATGGTCATTCGAGTACAGTTTATATACAGTTAATATAGTTTAGGATGGTCATTCGAGTACAGTTTATATACAGTTAATATAGTTTAGGATGGTCATTCGAGTACAGTTTATATACAGTTAATATAGTTTAGGATGGTCATTCGAGTACAGTTTATATACAGTTAATATAGTTTAGGATGGTCATTCGAGTACAGTTTATATACAGTTAATATAGTTTAGGATGGTCATTCGAGTACAGTTTATATACAGTTAATATAGTTTAGGATGGTCATTCGAGTACAGTTTATATACAGTTAATATAGTTTAGGATGGTCATTCGAGTACAGTTTATATACAGTTAATATAGTTTAGGATGGTCATTCGAGTACAGTTTATATACAGTTAATATAGTTTAGGATGGTCATTCGAGTACAGTTTATATACAGTTAATATAGTTTAGGATGGTCATTCGAGTACAGTTTATATACAGTTAATATAGTTTAGGATGGCCATCCAAATTTCTCATAATAATGAGGATAACAGAAGTAGTACTTCTGTATTGGGACTCCATATTGTAGTTAAAGTAACAGTTTATACACAGTTACATCTTGTTAGGATGGTCATTCAACTGTTAATATACAGTTAATATAGTGTAACATAGGATGGTCAATCGAGTACAGTTGTCGTTACATAATTGTTACATATAGTTTAGGATGGTCATAATTGTAGTACAGTTTATATACAGTTAACATAGTTTAAGGATGGTCATAAATCGAGTACATATTGTTTATATACAGTTAATATAGTTTAGGGATGGTAACATAATCGAGTACAGTTTATATACATAATTGTTACATATAGTTTAGTAGTTACATACAGTTGTATATACAGTGTAACATAGGGATGGTCATTCGAGTCGTTTGTCAGTTACATATAGTTATAGGATGGTCATTCGAGTTACAGTTTATATTGTTACATATCGTCATTCGTAGTTACAGTTTATACTGTAGCAAGTGTAATATAGTTTAGGATGGTCATTCGTAGTTACAGTTTAATATGTTAATAATTGCAGTCCTGACATATGAATCCGGTCATGCTGCGAGTACAGTTTATGATACAGTTAATGATAGTTCTTCAGGATGGTCATTCGTGGAGACAACAATTTGCTTTTTTGTTAATATAGTTTAGGATGGTCATTTTCGAGTACAGTTTAGTATACAGTTACACTTATAGTTTAGGATGTGATCATACTCGAGTACAGTTTATATACAGTTAATATAGTTTAGGATGGTCATTCTTTACAGTTTATTTTTTTTTTGTATGTATTGATTTTCTATAGTTTAGGATGGTTTCATTCGAGTACAGCTTTATATACATGTTAATATAGTTGCATAATTACTGGTCATTCGAGTACAGTTTATATACAGTTAATATAGTTTAGGATGGTCATTCGAAAGTACAGTTTATATACAGTATAATATAGTTTAGGTTATTTTATATAGTACAGCTATATATATACAGTTAATATACAGTATTAGGATGGTCATATACGAGTACAGTTGTATATACCTATCGTGGGTAATATAGTGTGTCAGCACTGTGTGGAAATCATTGTCTTCACGATTGTGTTGAAGATGTTAATATAGTTTAGTGATGGTCATTCGAGTACTAGTTTATATACAGTTAATATAGTTTAGGATGGTCATTCGAGGTACAGTTTAATTAATACAGTTAATATACAGTTCTTTTAGGATTGGTCATTCCGAGTACAGTGATGGTATATACAGTTAATATTAGTTGTAGGATGGTCATTAATGTATAGTTGTATGTATACACGTTAATATAGTTTAGGCATAAATGGTAACATTCGAGTACAGTTGGTAGTATACAGTTAATATAGTTTAGGATGGTCATTCGAGTACAGTTTATATGACAGTTAATATACAGTTTAGGATGGTCATTCGAGTACAGTTGGTGATATACAGTTAATAGTAGTTTGAGATGGTCATTCGAGTACAGTTTATAACTGAAGTTAATATAGTTTAGGATGGTCATTCGAGTACAGTTTTATATACAGTTAATATAAGTTTAGGATTGGTCTATTCGACTGTGTACAGTTGTATAAATGACAGTAACTATGTAACTCACTAGTTTCACCGTGGATGGTCATGGTCAGTGAGTGGTGTTACAGGTTAATATAGTTTGAGGACGTGGTCGTATTTTCAGTACACGTTTATGACGTCGACAGTTAATATAGCTTTAGGATGGTCATTCGAGTAGCAGTTTATATACAGTTAATATTGTTTAGGATGGTCATTCGAGTGAGTTTAAGATACAGTTGTGAATAGTTTAGGACTTGGTCATTTGCTTCGAGTACAGTCTTGATATACAGTTAATATAGTTTGGGGGTTGGGTCATGTAGCAGAGTAGAGGTTTAGGGTGAGGTCTGGTGGTTATGAGTTTAGGATGGTCTCATTCTTCGCTTGTTTGTTCCGTTAATATAGTCTTGTCGAGTACAGTTTATATACAGTCCTTTTTCCTTAGGATGGTCATTTTCGAGTACAGGTTTATGAAGACAGTTAATATAGGTGCGTGTAGAAGATGGTCATACAGTACAGTTTACTCGTAGTGTTGTTACTTCAGTAGTTGATTGTAGATGGTATTGTAGCATATAGTTTAGGATGATCATTCGTAGTAAATTATACACAGTTAATATAGTTTAGGATGGTCATTCGAGTACAGTTTATATACAGTTAATATAGTTTAGGATGGTCATTCGAGTACACTTTATATACAGCGTTAATGATCGTAGTTTACGGATGGTCATTCGAGTACAGAATACTTATCATACAGTTAATATAGCTGTTAGGTTGTGAGTACAGTTTACAGTTTTTTTTTTTTTCAATCTTCCTATAGTTGTAGGTAATTCAATGTTGATATACAGTAGTTTAGGATGGTCATTCGTTCAGTACAGTTTATATACAGTCTGCTACCACTTAATTAGCTTATAGGATGGTCATTCGAGTACAATTTATATACAGTTAATATAGTTTAGGACTATTAACTGTCAATGGTACAGTCTATCGCGTGACCGAGTTAATGTAGTTTAGGATGGTCATTCGAGTACAGTTTATATACAGTTAATAGATAGATAGGATAAGTAGATAGATAGACAGTTTATACACAGTTAATATGATCTTAGGATGGTCCATTCGAGGAAAGTTTACGACAGATTACGATAGTGGCCAGTTTAAGGATGACGATGCAGTTCCAGTTGTACAGTTTATATCCACAGTTAATATAGTTTAGGATGGTCATTCGAGGTACAGTTTATATACATATTAATATAGTTTAGAACTTTGGTCATTCGAGTACATTTCACGTGATACGTCTCCTGTTTCACCAGAATTTAGGAAAGAGAGGCAGAAAGTACAGTTTATATACAGTTACAGGTATAGAAGGATGGTCATTCGAGAGAGAGACAGTTTATAGAGCGAGTTAATATAGTTTAGCGGGACTCTACTTTCGAGTACAGTTTATATACTTAGTTAATATAGTTTCCAAGGACGGTCATAGTCCCAGTACTAGTTTATATACAGTCACTACATGACAAATGGGAAAGAAGATTATCTACTTACAAAGTTTATATAACAACCGTTAATAAGTCTAGAGTATATATCCAAATTTCTCATAATAATGAGGATAACAGAAGTAGTACTTCCAGTTGTCATAAATTGTAATCTTCCTCCTCCTGTTTCCCTGTTTCGGGCCGATGTTCTCGGTCTCATTCTTTCCCACTCACCCTTAAGTGATTTCTCTTTTCTTCCAACTTTCCAACACATCCTTAATCTTTCGAGTCAGATATTGAGAAGTCAAGTAGGAGAGAGAGAGAGAGAGAGAGAGAGAGAGAGAGAGAGAGAGGACAAATATGTGGGGTAAGATAAGAAAGAGGAAACAGAAGAAAATGGAGAAATGACGATGAGGAGGAAGTGGCACAGGAGAGAAAGAATGAGATGGTGGAGGAAGAAAAGTAGAACGAGGAATATATGGAGAAAGTAGGAGGGGAAGGAGAGACAAGAGATGGAAAGAAAGGTGGCAAAAAGGAGGAGGGCGAGGAGAGAAGTGAGAAAGGATAAAATTTCTTGCACACCCAGTTTAAAGAAATCGGTTTACTTTCTTCTTTTCCAATTATTTCGCCTACGCTTTCACTTGAACACACCAGTAAGCCACTTGCTCTCACCCACATTTTACAGTTCAACATGGCTTTTCGTTCATGGACGCTCAGTCGCTCACTCAGTTTTGGGAGCCACTCATACATTCACTGCCATTCATTTACGTACACAGACACTGCCACCCATTCACATATTTTCGATAGCCCCTAATTCGCACTCATTCCCGTACCCAATCTCACTTTCAACTTCACTCACGCTCCTATTCTCTCTAAATCACTCTCCTATTTTGTGAGAGCCGGATTATCCTTCCACATTAGACAGTAAAAGAAAAGTGAGAGAGTCGAAGTTAAAAGCGTGAGACAGGAGGGAGTGAAAGAAAGCAGGATGGAACTACATACAGTAGGTTGTTTCAGTAGATATACAGAAAAATAAACATTTGGTACGAAAGAGAAAAAAGGCAGGGGAGAGAGAGAGAGAGAGAGAGAGAGAGAGAGAGAGAAAATGGAGTCCGGGATGAAAGAGAAGAATAAGCTGAAAATTATGGATGAAAGAGAAGAATAAGCTGAAAATTATACGTAAAAAGGGTAAGACAAATGAAACAACGTTTAAGATGCTCTCTCTCTCTCTCTCTCTCTCTCTGTCTCTCTCTCTCTGTCTCTCTCTCTGTCTCTCTCTCTCTCTCTCTCTCTCTGTCTCTCTCTCTCTCTCTCTCTCTCTCTCAACGTGGAAAAAAGCAACAGATTATTTAAGGGACTGTTAAGAAGAGTGGAAAAATTAACAGAATGTTGTGATATTCCTTAATCTGTGGTGGTGACGAATCCTTGTGGTGAAGTGACGGCGGTGGTGTGGTTGTAGTACAGTGATATCTGTACAGCTATATCTGTATATATCTGTATAGTTTTAAGCGGTGGCAGAGGATGTGGTTTCATGCTAGTTTTATGTTGGGTTGTGCAGTTATTGCGTGATGTGTGATAGTGGAGGTGGTTTGGTAGTTCGTTGTTGGTATGCTGTTAAGAGGAGTAGGCTGCCATTATGATGATGTATTGCTATGTTGTAGTGTTGGTGGTACTGGTGGGGTGATAATGTGGTGCTGTGTTGTGATAATGTTGTATGTGGTGGTGGTCTGGTGTGGTGTTTGTTTGGTACTTAGGTTTGTGTTCTGATATATTTTGTGGTGATGATGGCGCCAGTAACGTGTTACACTCTGTTAAGGTTATGGTTTTGTGTTACATAATTAGGCGCCGTAAGGAAGTAATGATGTGGCGTGGGGCATACTGTGATGGTGGTCTGTTGTTTCTTCTGGTAATTGAAAACTCCGCTGTTGAGACCTATGAGTAAGTTCATAATCATCGTGTGAATCATAATGACTATGGCAAACATCATTATCACATGGGAGAAAAGAAAACAATTTCTTTCTTAATTACCGTAAGTACATGCGAGAGATCACCGTCAGGTGAAAGCAGTAAAAATGTGTAACCACTGTACTGTCTTTCAGTGTTGGGGAATATAATAACTATGTTATATTGTACTACTAAAGAACATCATAAACACAAGCAAATGGACCTGGTAGACGTAAATTACAAATGACGTTAGTTAAACAAGGGAAAATATGTAACCATGATACATGAATTCAAAGTAAATTATCCTTGTTTGTCTGAGATACAGTCGAGTTCATAACACACACACACACACACACACACACACACACACACACACACACACACACACACACGCACATATTACTATTTGTGGATTCCATATTTGTATAGTACGTAGGAACTATCTGTCTCTGAAAACAATATCTTACTCTATTAAGTTCATCAAAACATTTAGGTAGAGTCTGGGTTACCCTGCCCCAGTCCCCTCTCGTATATACCGTGGATATTCTGCAGTCTGGTCCAGGTGCCGGCAGCAAAGTGGTCTCAAACAGCGCCACACCAGTTAATAGAGATCGGCTTACCTTCTGCAGCCGAAGTTTGCCTGAGTCTGTACGCCTGTCTGAACTAAAAATTGGCATGTTTGACTTACTTCGTTGACATGGACAGCATGTGACTCTGTACTCCTGTTCTTGTTTTATATGTACAGTTGTGCAGCTAATATTATCACTTTTCCATTTATTCTGTATCACATTTCATTATGCGTTTAAAGTGTACTCCATGTTATTTTATTTTTTACGTACCACATTACTACGGTAAATATCTTCACTTCCTTAGTTCTATGTGCATTTGTTATTTGGATGATTCTTCTTTATTTTTTTTTTTTTATCTCACATCAATTTCTTTTCATGCCTTTTTCGCATACCTTAACTTCCTCTAATTGCTTCTCCAAAAAAAATTTATACTTTTTTTTTCACTTTTCTTTATATTATGTGCCAATGCCATTTCACTGTCAATTTTTTATATACAGTATTTTCCTTTATATTTTGCTTTCCCTTTGTTCATACATCGTCTATTCTCTTTTCTTTTACCTTTTTTTTTTTTTTTTTGCTCTCTGCTGTTTTATCACTTTGTGATCATTCCACGCTTCACTAACCATTCTTGGCCTACCACCTCCTTTTGCACTACAATAGAATCCATCTTGTCGTATTCATCATGTTGACATCATCATCATCATCATCATCATCATCACCATCATTCAGGCCCATATTCTGCCATTCCTCACCTTTGTATTGCAGTTCACAAGTTTCATACTCTTAATAACTTTCTGGCTTTAGTGTTGCTTGCGACTGTTTACATTAAAAAGCAGTTTCCTGCACCTCTTAAATATTGTTTTGTATGCTTAATTTTCACCCTCACTTTATGGGAATGAACGTATTTATTTGCGCTACTAATGGAATTCATTATTCGTTCCAGTTGTTTCTTGAGGTTCCAGGAAATACAAATGTTGGCTTATGCTTTCCAGAAGGTCGTTGTTTTGTTTTTTATATATTTCATAGCTGTCACTATTAAATCTAGTAGGAAAAAATGGGCGTCAGGAGAGAGAGAGAGAGAGAGAGAGAGAGTTGAGTTACTGCTTGAGCGAAAGGGAGCTTGTGCATTAGGGTTGACAAAAAAGTATTTTCCCTAATTTTAAAAACCCTGCTATGCTGGGTGATGAACTTTAATGTATAAATCACAAATATGATGCTGGTTTATCATTAGCTTTAAAAAAGTCACCACACACAAATATCTTTCACTGGGCTCAATTTGCGCATTTTTACAGTTTGTGCTGTTAAGCCAAGATGGATATATTTCTACTATTATTGTGTTCACAGGGTACCTAGTGTTTATTGAAATGGCAGTACCATGGCATACTTCAGATCTAGTGATTCTGTCATGAAGAACACGCAGAAATGGGGTGCAAACCTGCCGAAGTCAAATTATCTGAAGCAGCATAATTTCCCCAGGAAAGGAAGTTAGACTGACTGTCAGAATGCCTTCAAAACGTGATATATTGTGAAGGTACCTTGTGTTATTAGAAGAGGATAAACTGAAGAAAAGCCGGATTCAGCAAATATATGGCGAACTAATCCAGTTATGGCAGAAGTTTAGTGTTCCTGCATTGAGTCAAAAAGCGATTAAAGAACGGCTGAACAAACTGATCAGTGAATATCAAAGCTACCAGAGAAGAGCAAAAGAAGTGTTTCAAAAAACGGTGAAAATATTTTTTGACATAACCAAAGTTGATTGGGAGTGGCTTTGCCTGGAAGATAGGGAAGCGTATCATAAACAAGTTTTATCTGGTGGAAAAGTTGGACACATTACATATAAACTTGCAGCATTATCTTCAACCCATTCATCAAAAGGCCGAAAACACTGTGAAAAAAGTGATACTCCAATAACACGGCAAATTGGTATATCATATTATGAGACTGAAGTTGAAGACACTACCTTAAGTGTCTCCACAAGTGATACAGAGAACAGTACCAACGAAGAATCCCCAGATACAAGGAAGATACCATCTTCAGCATACCATGCGCCGGAATTGATAACAGGTCATTCGTTGTCAACCAATAAAGCATCTAGTGTGTGCTCAACTCTCGGTAATGAAGGCATCCCTGTTTCCACACCTACACAATCTGATGTATGGCGTGGCGTTATCAGGGCTGCAGAAAAACAGAAGGAAAAAATCAAATCAGTACTACAAGAGAAAAACTGTTGTTTGCATTTTGGTGGAAAAAAATTTCGAATAAAGAGTACTATGTAGTCTGCCTTCAAAGCAAAACTAAGATCAGATTAGGAATCATAAAATTTAGTAGTGGATCAACTCAGGATATTATTAATGACCTTGAGAAAGTTCTACATGAATATGATGCTTGGTCAAGTATTGAAATGATCATCTGTGATACAACGGCTGTAAACACAGGACATATGAATGATGTTGTGGTTAGGATGCAAGAAAATTACTAAAAAGGGTCTGGACAAACCACAGTATATAGGATGTTAGCATTATATACTGAACAGGATCATTAAACATGTTTTGGACTTCTTTGTATCAAAGGTCTCCACTAAGCCAACTCTGAGTTACGAGTTTGTTGAAGTACTGACTGAAAGGTATGCGGAACTACAAAGTTCTTATGAAGCAGGTAAAAAAAATGGAAATGGGTGAAAATCCAGGATGGAGAGATGACTTCAAGTTCCTGTATGAATTGTGCAAAGCATTCCAATTCCACAAGGAACAAGGGCATTTCCAGAAATCAAGTGGAGGGAACAACCATCATTACATAGTGCCTGTTGGAATTCAAGGGCAATTTACACCCTAATCGCATATTTTCTAATTCCAAATTGGAGAGGCACATGGGAGATACCAGCACTCTTTATTGCCTATGGATGGCAAGAGGCGTGGTTTTCTGATCAGAAATACAAAGAGATGTCCTATGAAAAGCTACTGACCGGCGTTAAAGAACTCAAGTGCCCTAGTGCACTGAAGTGCCTTGAAACCTGGCGCAAGGAAAGATTTGCTCTGAACACACCACGGACCAACATCGTTGTTGAAAGGACAGTAAAACTGATGGAGGAGTTGAGTGGAAAGTGCAAGAAGGACACATACTTGGATGTGCAGTTTGTGGGAACAAATACACTGTAATTGAGTAGTGTGCATCCAGCGTTTTATGATTTTTATGTTTTTTGCAAAAAAAATTTGACTTGGTGTGGGGGATCTTTTGATGGAATTAAGCAAAATGACTAATACATTTGTAATATGTACCAAAATGCTCATCGATTCCCGCTGCAGGCTAATTATTTTTTTTTCTAGTCATAACGCTCGTGTACATCCTCACCAACACCTAGTGCGGAAGTGAGGCAGGGAACAGAGCAGATCCTTCATCACCACCACCAAGTTAACGCACTACAACGTTAACCCAGGATTACATCAAATATCCAGGTCATCCTCTCGTCCGAGCATCCTGTTTCCTCATACCACGTAATTATTGTCATCTGACTTTCAGATTAAGCCCTCTGTTTATATTCTACTTAATTATTCTTTTGAACTGTAGGTACCATCCAGCATAACTTAGTCTTTTGTTGGTGTTGTGAAGAAAGTTATACTGAATTGCAGTCACACACTGTGATCTTACTTATCTCTTCTCCTCACCATTTCTCTCATCTCTTGGACCCCTCATCTATTGGACCCACACCCAGTTAACCCTCAACCCGTTATTCCTCATCTTTCCCCCAGTCACTGCAGTTTAACGCAGCCTCGTCTGGGACAACTGCATGACTTACCTCAACAACACCATAGTCCTCGACTAGTCCAAGTAACAACACTCACAATGCCAACCAGTACAGTAAGTTTTCACATGAATGCACCAGTCGATGATAAAACTAAAACTGGTCAAATGCATCCTAGGAAGACGGTCTTTTTAGTACCTGGGGCCTGTTTTGTTGAAGCTGGACTCTGACAAAGTAGCTCTCTTCAAAAATTTTTCATTTCCCACCAATTCAACCCATGCTTTGATTTCCTTTTAGTTTGACCTCATATAACCAAATCTTCATTCCTGACTTTGCCACAACAGCCACACCTCTTCAGTGTTGAACAGAAGATTATTAAATTATTTGTCTTCAGCCACATCCCCACCGACCTGTTTTCTCTCAAGGAAGTATTTCCACTTTGACAGATTTTCCTCATTGGACCTTTCATTTCCCTCTTGGACTTGTTTTCGCCATGGCCCTATTTTTCTATTTACCTGTTTTCGCTCATAGATGCATCTTCCTTTGGAACCATCCCCCTCCCCCCCATGACCTGCCTTACCCATGGATTTATTTCCACAGTAAACCTGTTTTTCCCATGGAACTGTTTCCATCTTAGAATTACATTCCCTCCATGGACCTATCTTTCCTTCATACAGCTATTATTTCCCCCCATGAACTATTTCCTCTGTTGGACCTATTTTCTCCATGGAACTCCATTATGATCAACATATTATTCATCCATTGGTTTATTTTCATTCTTGAACCTATTTTATCTGGTGGATCTATTTTACCATGATCCTGCGTTTTCTTAGTAATCTATATTTTCACCAATGGGTAACACCAGATCCACACATGGGGTGCTCAGGTTCAACTGTTGCAGATTTTTTCTTTTTTATGAATGGAGGGCACCTGTAATCTGGGGTGTAGATTATTATTTTTTATTTGTTTTCCCTTCCTGGGTTCTGTTATTGTAAAAAATAAAAAAAAAAGACATTTTAACCCAGTGGACCTATGTTTCTCCTTGGACCCATTTCCCCAGGGGTATATTCTCCAGGGACCTATTTCCCTACACAGACCTATTCCTACCATGGACCTATTCACATGGACCAACTTTTACACTATCCACTCTGCCCTCCTACTCACCCAACCACTCATTCTGCCCACTCACACACCATGTCCCACCCTGCCCCACCATATCCACACACCATGTCCCACCCTGCCCCACCACATCCACACACCATGTCCCACCCTGCCCCACCACATCCACACACCATGTCCCACCATGCCCCACCATATCCACACACCATGTCCCACCCTGCCCCACCACATCCACACACCATGTCCCACCCTGCCTCACCACATCCACACACCATGTCCCTCCCTGCCCACTCAGCTTGCTCACCCTTTCCACCCTATCCCCTCTCCCACCTACCACCCACCAAGCCTACCTATCTGCTCACCCAGCCTACCCACCTGCCCATCGCCTTACTCACCCGGCCACTTAGCTCCCCATTAATAACACAATAGCTTCCACTAAACCAATGACAGAAAAGAACACCTTATGTGAATGACAAAAATGTGAGTGGTCTTGCATTCCTCAGCTCTATCTTGGTGGCTGGTGACAATCTACAGGGAGCCCTCTGAATACGATTTGCCTGTTGTTTTTTAGTGGGTTGCGAAAATATCATTTAGCATTATGTATAGTGTTTTCGTATCTCTAAAGCTGGATATCGTTTATAAGCATTGTTAAAATTATCCATAAATATCGAACATTACATATATATATATATATATATATATATATATATATATATATATATATATATATATATATATATATATATATATATATATATATATATATATGCAGTTATACTGATGTACTGCATGCAGTCCATGTATGTAAAATGTACTAATTATTATGGGCTTATCCTATGAATATATGGCTTAACAGTTTGTTCTAGTATAAGAGAATCGCATAATTCTCATCATGTAAATAAACTAAAATAACAGGTAAGTCATATGTATTTATTTCACTGATACATCAGCGTATATCGGCAGGTATAATGCAGGAGTAGCAAATCCATGCACACAATACTTACTAACAAAAAGACATATTAAAAGTTATTAATGAATGTATTGTAGGCTACATGCATTTATAATGGAAATGGCCTCACGCATCATTATGCTGCATTCTCTAAAAGCGAAGATGCAGAAAATGCACATGAGAAACAATACAGTATGTAGTGTATTGAATGGAGAATAACACACACACAAAAAAAAAGAATCACACTTGAAAATGAAAATAGTACGAAAAATGCCATCAAGGGAATACACAGCAAAACAAAAAAGTGTCATACTCCCACACATTTATAGGTTTAATAACAGGTAACAGGTCTAATATCTGCACCTACACTACTGTTGTTTAATGTACAAGAATGGAATGCCTAATTACCATGCATCTGAATTATGAAAATAATTGGACGAATATAAATATCACCTATTAAAAAAAATAACTGACAATCCACATCTGACATCCATCCTATTATTCTTTGATATATTTATTTGCATTTCAAGAGTGAAGTATTTTATTTGCTGCTTGATATATAAAACCATCCGCACCTTTCCTTATTCTTCGGTAAGAGAAAAACCGTTACTAAATTGTCTTTTTTGTAGCGTTTACAAATGCATTATGGGCGTCCTTGAGCACTCATTAAGCCTTACGTTCAGTTTATCCACGAAGAAATGTAAACAAACACATGAAAGCGCAATAAATCATCGCCATCTGTTGATAACGCCACAAACTAGAATGCTGAATGCTGAAGGATCCACTATTTTTTTTCGTTTGCATATCGTTCGAGTTCAATCAGTGAGAGAGAGAGAGAGAGAGAGAGAGAGAGAGAGAGAGAGAGAGAGAGAGAGAGAGAGAGAATGTTTTTATAGCAGAGAGGGAGTTCTGTCAGTGGGTACAACAGCTGCCAGTAAGTCTTCCAAACTCAGAATGAATCCTTTCTCCAGTAACCTACAGTCGCTAGCAAACTGTATCCTTCCCTTCCACTTCTACGCCGATCGATCAAATGGAAGGGGGAGGGAGGGGGTCCTTACTCAAACCAAGGCAAGGTGTGAAGATACCACTGTATGCCCAAGAGGCATTCTTAAACAACGCGAAAACAAATTACGCCAGCGACTGAACGTTTAAGCATCTCTAAGCCATCCCAGGCAAGAGGCAAGAGTCAGGAGAAATCTCAGAAACTTGTAAGCATACAATTACCAGTTACTGATGAGTGTACACCCGGTGACATAACCGGCCTTCCTCGGCGCCAGTCCTGGTTAGATGACAGTTTAATTATTTCACAGAATCAGAGGTGGGTGTGAGGGGGGGGAGGCCTTTTCCTAAGTAGATGACACTGGCACATGGTTACTTGTAAAGAAAAAATTCACCTTCAATGGCTGGGGTAGGAACGTGTATCAGTCTATGAGCCTCAGGCAAGTTGGAGTAGCCTAATACACATTGCCGTCGTCTTATGACTGAAAGTTTTGATGATGATGATGGATGATTATAATGACAAATCTTTACGACAGATGACGATAATAAATGATGGAAAAGATAAGGTAGGTAATATAATGGACGGTAGAAGATGTACGATAGATGACGGATGATGATGATGATGATGATGATGATGATGATGATGATGATGGATGACAGATGAAGGCTATTGGATGAGAGACGATGATGATGGTAGATTATGATGATGACTGATGGTGATGACTGATGATAAAGATACATGAGGATGATAGATGATAAAGGTTGGATAATAATGATGGATGGAAAAGATTATCGATGAAGGATGATTTATGATGGATGATGATGATGACAGATGAAGATGATAGATGATGGATGATATATGATGGATGATGATGATGGACGATGGACGAGGATGATGGGTGATTATGATGGATGATCGATGTTGATAATGGATTACAAATGATGATGGATGTTTATGATGGATGATGATATATGAGAGATGAAAGATGATGATGGATGATGACGACAGATGATGGATAAGGATATTGGATGATACATAATGGGTTAATTGAAGGATAATGAAGGTGGGTGACATGATGCTGGATGATGGTGGATGTCTGATGATGATCATGCATGATAATGACAGATGATGGATGATATATGTTTTATAATGGATGATAATGATGATAGATGATGGATGATAGATGAAGGATAACGAAATATACATGACGGAAGACAGAAGGATGATGGTACATGATGGAAGATACATGAAGGATGTTGGAAGATAGGTGATGGATATTACATGATATATAATGGATGGTAGTACAGTTACCTCGAGGAGTTCCCATACCCGTTACGTTACCTCCTGTCAAGATGTGGCAGCGTCGCAGTAGTAGCGTAAATATCTATGAATGACAGGGCATTCGTACTGTAACGACGGACGTGAATGGCGTGTATGTATACCAGATGTCATAATGGCTGGCAATATTATGTAAATAGGGGATTGATTAAAACATTACCAGAAACAACATTTTTACGCGTATGTTAATACAGATTTCCAATAGGAATAGGAATGCTGACAAGAAGAAAAACTATATATCATGAACGTTTCTGGTGATGTTTTAAATACTCCGCTATTTACATTATACTGCCAGCCATTATGACGTTTGGCATACATACCCTCCACTCACGTCCTTCGTTGCACTACGAATGCCCGTTCATTCATAAATATTTAAGCTACTGCTGCGACGTGCCACATCTTGACAGGAGGTAACTCCAGGGGTAAAGGCACTCCTTGAGGCAACTGTACATGATGTAAGATACACGAAGGATGTTGGAAGATAGATGATGGATATCAGATGAAAGATGATGGATGATGATGACGGATGATAGATGATGGATGATGATGACGGATGATAGATGATGGATGATGATGATGGATAATAGATGGATGATGATGGATAATAGATGGATGATGATGGTAAATGATGGATGATGATGACGGATGATTGATGATGGATGATGATGACGGATGATAGATGATGGATGATGATGATGGATAATAGATGGATGATGATGGTAAATGATGGACGATGATGACGGATGATAGATGATGGATGATGATGACGGATGACAGATGATGGATGATGATAAATGAAGGATGATGATGACGGATGATAGATGATGGATGATGATGATGGATAATAGATGGATGATGATGATAAATGATGGATGTTGATGACGGATGATTGATGATGGATGATGATGATGGATAATAGATGGATGATGATGATAAATGATGGATGATGGATGATGATGACGGATGATAGATGATGGATGATGATAGATGATGGATGATAGATGAAGGATATTAATTTTGATGACAGACGATAATGATGATTGATGATCATAAAGGATGATGGATGACGGTGATGGATAATGATGATGTAAGGTGGATGATAGATGATGCATGAGAGATGATGGATGCTGATGATGGATTATGGTGATGGAGTACGAGAACCTATAATGATAGATGATCGTGGACGACGTATGGCAGACGATGGTTTATGATGATGATGATGATGATGATTATGATGACGATGATAATGAAGATGATGATGATGATGCTTGTAGAAGATAACCAATGGATTATAGATGATGAATTATTTTGGTGGATGCCAACTGATTATTATGATAGATGATGACAGATGACTGGTGATGAAGGGTAATGCATGATGATGAATGATGATGATGAATGATGATGATGCATATTGATGATGGATAATGTTGGACGATGGATGATGATGATTATGGTAATGATGATGATGATGATTATCAAAACAGATGATGATAATGATAACACTGGTCAACAATAATTGTATTGCCAATGATATCAGAGAGAGTTTAGGGTTACTTTGGGGTGCTGATTCCGGATATGGCATCGGTTTTGCCAGACTGATTTTTGAGGTAATGGATGCCACCATATTTGAGAATTCAGCTTGCTCAGCCTTCAGAGCCCCCGCCACTTTCATATATATACATTTGTTGCTGAATGGATTTTTAGGTGTTTGGTCATCTAGCTGATTTAAGATTTATTGCAGGCTAATATTACGTTTATTCTTATCATAAAGTTTCGGGACTTTATTGAGAAACATAAAAGATGCAAAAATTTCAATTGTCAGGCGTAGTCTACCCACAAATCACAAGGAAACCTTCTGATATCATACATAGTGAAAATAATCACATGAAATACCTAATGGTGTTTTACTGAGTACAATAACATAAAAACAAAATAAGCTGATTTAGGCAATTACAATTAATGCACACAAAAACGCTGTTTGTACGACTTTCTGTTGTGTCGGTCATCGGAACAATCTCGTTGGAGGCTCCAGCAGTAGTCCGCCATCATGTGTCTGTCCCATCTGCCTTGATACCTTTCCTCCATCACCTTTATATCCTGATGGAACCTCTCCCCGTGTTCCTCACTAACATCACAAATATTCTGTGGAAACCCATCCAAGTGGCTATGGGGAAAGTGTACCTTTATGCTCATATTAGCGCCCAAATTATTAAAGGTTTCGAGCATCTTTTGCACTAATTTTTCATAACTGTCTGTTTTGTGGTTACCCAAGAAGTTTTTGACAACTGAGACAACTGCACTAAGTAGAAACTTCAACATCTTTCATAAATTTTGTGAAAATCGAATCTTTGATGAGTTTACGAATCTGAGGACCATCAAAGATTCCTGCTTTTAGTTTTTCAATACTCAGCTGAAAGAACGATCTACAAATGTATTTGAGGCAATCTCCATCTTTGTCCAAGTCCTTAACAAATTGCTTTATCTGTCGAATCTTGATATGGACTGGTGGGAGAAAAAATGTTTCTCTGTCAACCAACGGCTCGTTAATGATGTACTGTACGATGCACCTGTGGTCATACTTTCCCTTGAAGGCCAAGTCACTTTTTTCCAGTGATCTTGCTTTGCTCTACTATCCCACAAGCAGATGAAACAAGGTTATTTCGTGTATCCACTTTGCTGACCAAACAAGAAGTTCAGCATCTTTAGGTCAGCACAAATAGACCACTGGTGCCCGTGATAGCAGAGCTTCTGCAAGACGATTTTGAAATTTTCATATTCTTTAACTTCTGTTGAGTGAGTAATTGGAAGAGAAGAAATTATTCCCTGGCGTAGACTCTGCTGAATTCCACAGCTGGCCGCCGAGAGTTTGGTGACTGATGAGCCCGTGAATTAGGAGCAGGTAGCGTGTCAGGTGAATCAGAAAACCAGGAGCAGGTGTGTTTCTCCCTCTTTATTATGCCACAAAGATACAGCTGTGACAAGAGAGATAACGGAAAAAAGCGTCTACTTCTGGCGAGAGCTAAAATCTATTTGACTGCCCTTGCTGCCTAGCCTGGGAACCGACCTAGGTCAGCAAAATTAGGAGATGCCACTATCTCTCAGACTTAAGGAGATATGTACACGAGCAGGTGTGAATTACAACTCTACCATGCATATCATACATCTCAATAAGGCAGTATTAACTGTTTATGTAGTATTAACATATATACATTTCCCCAAGACTGAGATATATACAGAATTTATTCCCTTCCCTCACCCCTCCTTCAGTCTCCCTGTTTATGTCCAAAAGTGCTAGCCTTAGCATGTCTGGCCTCTCTCTCTCTCTCTCTCTCTCTCTCTCTCTCTCTCTCTCTCTCCTCCACCACACTCAACAGTGAGGATGTATTTGGTTATTCATCTCAACACTACAATACATATTCATTAATATGAATCAACACTGCTATGTATATAACATGTAAAAGTAGTGTGAAACATAACTCATTGTGGAAGTGATGCCAGAACCAGAACATCAAAGCAGTTACCATTGTGCAATTAATCACATTGCAAGCTTCTGGTGGAGCTGATTTTAAAAAGCCGCCAATCTTCTGGTAGATAATCTGGTAGTCCCGTTTGGAGATAAAGTCTAGAGATGTCAATGCAGCATACAAGTTCTTCATCTTGGCTGAAGTAAGGAAGACGTGCCTGCTCACTTATCCGATAATGTTATTTTAGCTTCCGGCTTAAGACAGCTTTTTTCTTATAGTTTAGATGCTAAAAGTTCAGATGCTTGCTTTGACAGACTGAGGTCTCGTATCATATCATTAAACACTTCTTGGGAGAACTGCTCTGGTGTTAAAAAGCTTCCTTCATATTCACATCCACTGTTACCACCTCTGTTACACTACAAGTCCTGCATTTCTTAAAAATCTGACAATGGAAGGTCAGGCAGTGAGGTAAACACTGGTATGGGAACGTCTTCGCCGTGTGGCACAGGTCGCCTTGCTGATTCCAAATCAAGATACTCCCACTTGTCGGGGTAATAATTTGAGGGGTATCCATTATCTCGAAAGTTAGAGTCAGTTCGGCAAAACAAATGCCATTTTTGGATTCAGCACCCCTCAAATACCCTAAACATTTTCAACCATCCTGGGCAACTAAGTAAAAATTTGTTTTTGTTGACCTGTCTAATACATGATGGTCATGGATGATGGGAATAGATGACAGATGATGGATGATGATAATGGACGACAGATGGTGGATGATAGATGACAAATGATGATAATGATGATGAGGAGGAAGGGATAATTACAGACAATATGATACGTGCAGAATCTCCAGAGAAAGCCATCAAAACATGTATGAATTTATCTTCTTTTTGCCTCTCTCTTTGTCTGCATATTTATCTGCCGTATCTCTAGCAATCTGTCTATCTATCTATTAATCTATTTATCTATACATTGTATATCTATCTATGTAATGTGATCTGTGTATCTTTCTATCGATATAAATTTATTAGTCAAAACCTATATATAGTACCTCCGCCAAGGAGGTTATGTTTTTGCCGGCGTTGGATTGTTTGTTTCTCTGTCTGTCTGTGTATTAGCAGGATTACTCAAAAAGTTACGGACGGATCTGAAAATTTTGTGGAAGGGTGGACCATGGCCCAAGGAAGAAATGATTAAATTTGGGGGTGGATCCGGGTACAGATCCGGGGTATCCCACACAATATCTTCAAAAGTTCTCAATGAATTTCAATGCAATTTTGTGGAAAGGTGCGCCATGGGCCAGGAAAGAACTGATTAAATTTGGGGGAGGATCCAGATCCTATATCCATAAATCCGGATCCGGCATTACTCAAAAAGTTATGAACGGATACTAATGAAATTTTGTGAAATGGTGGGCCATGGGCCAAGAAAAATATTATTAAACTTTGGAGCGGATCCGGATCCGGAGTGTCCCGCACAATATCTTCAAAGGTTCTCAGTGACTTTGAAAGAAATTTTGTGGAAAGGTGGGCCAAGGGCCAAGAAGGAAATAATTTAATTTTGGGGCGAATCGGGATCGGGGTCCGGATCGTACTTCCACCTATCCGGATCCGGATCCATTTTAATGGCACGGGCATTGGCTGAGGTATGCGCTTTCTGAGTGCTTTCTAGTTATGTATTTAACATAATCAAGATAATCTTTCTAAATCTATCTGCTAATTACACAGACAGACAGACAGACAGACAGACACACACACACACACACACACACACACACACACACACACACACACACACACACACACACACACACACACACACACACACACACACACACAGCAGTTCAATGCAAGCCGCTTCTAACTACATGCCCTTAAGGGAAAAAAGAAACTTAAAACTCGGCGCACAAGAACACCCACACTGATCAAGTGATTTAGTGCTCGCCAGAGAATGCCAAAAAATAAAAATTATTAGGATAAAAACAGGAATCCTATACAGAAAAAATGGTTACTGGAATATAAGAAACAAAACAGTTAGTTAATCCACGGTAATCTTGTGCATCTGCATGTGTGTATTTCTATCATGTGAGACGAAGTTGTACACGCGCACACACACACACACACACACACACACACACACACACACACACACACGCACACACACACACACGAGAGAGAGAGAGAGAGAGAGAGTGGGGGGAGTCAAGAAAGCATTAACTAGATGAAAAGTGTACCTTTATTGCAAATTTTGGTCGATCGTTCTTGTGCATATGTTTCGTGACATTTAGTAAGAATTAATGTGGATAAGATAGTCATTATACATGCAGCTGTGTGACAGCCTGACTGTGAGGGCTGTGAGAAAATGGCTGGGCTTTGTTATTGTTTGCACGGAAATGCATCGGGAACACTTTTGTTCTAATTAAATGTTTAAAGGAATTTATTTTATTGTAATTATATGGATTTGCAAGTCGTCTGGAAAAGCTTGTCTAACATTATCATGTGATACTGAAGACTGTGAAGAGATTCATTGCAGGAATACACACTACGTCACAAATCACATATGTTGGTATTATCCAAACCATAAGTATTAATGAGCATAATTTTACTGCTATGCTCTTCACACACACACACACACACACACACACACACACACACACACACACACACACACACACACACACACACACACACACACACACTTTGTGTAGCTGTTTGTGTATCAAAATAACGAGCAAGTTCAAAAGCTTCGCCGTATTATGCACGACAAAGTATTAAATATTCAAGCAAGGAGGCTGGGAGGTGATAATTCTCTCTCTCTCTCTCTCTCTCTCTCTCTCTCTCTCTCTCTCATCGGATCCTGGTCTTGTCATCTCAACATGCAATGCTTCATCAGTATCAAGAACCTGCCGTCCCAGTCTTCACTATGTCACACAGTTCATCCTTGCTTGGTAACATATGAAATACCTACTTACCTACGTTTTTCATGCGAGGAAGAAGGAACCAAAGGCCAGGAACCTACAAATTGTTCCTTCCAAGAAAAAACAAAAGCAAGATAACAGAGAGCCAAATTCAAAGTCCGTTCATTTCGAGATGCCTGGGCACACTGGGTTTGAAAGACTGGAGATCATAGGCGATAGGAAATACAGACAGGGGGAGACAGTTCCAGAACTGACCTACCTGTCAGTCTATATAAAACATCCCACCCACCTACTGTACCAGTCCACCTACCTAGCAACCCTCCTATATACCAGACTACTTCATGATCAACTTGTCTACTTATCCACCTCCCTAGTTACCACATAATAACTTTCTTATAATCCTCCTATCTACTTACTACCATACCAACCCCCATCCTCTCCGTCACTCCCTCCACCATAACCCAATTATACTGGAAGCGCTCCGCCCTTCCTCCTAACAAACTAGTAATGTGCTCTCACCCAAGTTTACATGGGGTGGGGCTGAGGAGAGATGGCAGAAACTTAGAGAGCAAGAAATATGAAATAAGAATGAGGAGCCTAATATGATGATGGTACGGTAATGATGATGTCAGCATTTTTATCATCATTATCATCACCACCGTCACCAGTATCATGATCGTTACGATAATCATCATCATCTTTTACACAGAAGGGAGGTATCTACATTTAGGAGCCGTTAATTTTCTTCAGGAAAGAATTCAGACGGGAAGTAAGTTCCGCTTCCATCTCCTGTCGTACGAGCTACAACACTGTTTGCACCACAAGTGACGGGCAGTGGGGTGGTGCATTACTAAACTAGTACATGGGGCAGGAGGTCCTGGCTCCCGCCGCCACCTCTTACACACAAAGTGAATGTTTGAGTAGCACGTATTCACATATTTCTGCCCATGACTCGGAGTGAAAAGAGAGGCGCAGAACTAAGAGCAAGGAAGTGGGTGGCACAAGGAAATGTAGCAACTTAGAGAGAGAGAGAGAGAGAGAGAGAGAGAGAGAAAGAGAGAGAGAGAGGTGAATACTCTTCCAAACATTATCAATCCGAAATTTCGGCCCCTCTCAGGCCATCATCAAGTTCCACAACTGTCCTATATAGTCAGCATAGACATAAAAAAAAACACATCAGGACTTTACTGAAACTATAAAACTACAGACAAGAAAGTAAAAACCACCCTCCTCCCTGTATCCCCGTATAAAAGCTCAAAAAAAAAAAAAAAGCCAAATCAGTCAGGGAAAACCCTAAGTAACCTACTCAAACCTCAACTGAAACAACACTTGTCTGTTCGAACACTAAACTCAAACCCCCCAGACTAAAGCAAACAAACCAAAACAACCTACAGAGTCGAATAAGGAATCCATTTAGTATTATTAGGTACAGTACATCAATTTCAGATCTATACTTTTCTCTTAGTAATATTCCTCCTAGTAAAGCTTCAGCTAAAGTGCTGATTTTAGCTACCACCTGAAATCATTATATGAGAACGGGTCGTCGTGAATTAATGAATGCTCTCTCATAGATGAAAATGTCATCTGTTGCAAACATTGTCCTGTTCTCTCTCTCTCTCTCTGGGGGGCGCGGTAGCACAGTGGTAGCGCGCTGGACTTGTAATCGGGGGATTGCAAGTTCGAGCCTCGCCCGGGCTGCCGTGCCGGGAGGGGTAGCTCCCTCCTGTAACCCTAGCGGGGCTATATAGTCCAATACAGGGCTTAGCTCGGGGGAACTCCATTTCTCCCATTTCTCTCTCTCTCTCTCTCTCTCTCTCTCTCTCATCCAGAGTCAAGTACTTGTGAGATTTTTGATGACCTAGCTCGGCATATCAGCGAAATATCAGCAGGTTCCAGATTACCCTAGTCTGAGCAAATATAAAGAAGAAAAAATCCAAGTAGTTATATCGAGTTGTGAAGAGCGTGGCTTCCACTGAAGGGCATGTTACATACTGTGTGACTGACTGTGGATTCCGCCTTATTTACTGTTTTAGCAGTAAGGAAACGAAATGTAAGTGATTCAAGACAGTGTTTTAGTTTTTTACGAGTAAGAGTTATTTTTTACCCTGTGCCATGCGGGATTCGCCCTCAGTAAAGTTTTAAGTTGAAGTTTTAAATTGGTTGTCGCCCTCAGTGCATGGGTATCATTATGATGGATGATGCTTTGAAGTGCGAGTGAATTTTCTCTTTAAATATTACACGCAAATATATTGCAAAAACACAGCTTTCGACATATTGTGACAGGCTGAACGATGCCATCCACATCGCAAGATACTTATCCCTTCTCGCCTATGTGTGCTAATCGACGCTGAGACTTCTCTATTCACTTGACCTCGTCACCCGCCATCACCTGTACATGCACCTTTTTTTTTTTTTTTTTTTTTTTTTAAATGCAAGGAAGGAGGAACCAAAGGCAAGGAGCTCTGAGCTGTCGTTCCTCCACCACCTCACGCATCTGGCCGTCCTTCCTCCATCCCCTGTCTGTGCAGCCGTCTTTTTTTTTTTTTTTTAAGTGTCCGACTCTGGGCATAGGTTTCACAGCCTGCTCTCAAGGCCCAGTAGTCCTGCTACATGCTAATATTGGTATTAGCATGGGTATTCTTTGCGACATATCGGCGGGTCTTTTGACAGATCGGTAAAGCCTGATTTAATGACATTCAAATCCTTAAACTGTTCCCTGCCTCAGCGAGGATTTGAATCTGGGTCCGGTAGGACTGCAGGCCACCTCTCTACCGATTGAGCCACCGTTACTACCTGCCTCCATGACATCTGGCTTTGGTCACCCATCATCTGTACCCACACCCAGTCTGGTCCCCCATGATTACCTGAACCCATACCTGACCTAGTTAACCATTACCTTATGTATTTGCATTAGGCCAGCTTCCCTTCACTACGTGTCCACTCACCTGTCCAAAGTAGCCCCTGTTATTCACCTGACCCTCCACCAATAACATCCAAAATCTGTTCAAGGATGGTTCTCCCCATTTCTTCCACCACTGGATACCTCGTCACAGCCAACTATCCAGTAACTGAAATGAGTTTCAAGAAAAACAAAATGCATTCCTTGGGCATAAATTTTCTAAGAATGCCGTGTTTTAGTATTTTTTACTCTAGATTTTTAATGCTTTTTAGCTAAAAATTATTCATTTATGTTATTACATTAAGACATATTTGGTCGCTGTTGGAATGGGGAATTTAATAACCCATCCAGTCAGGTGACATGTTTTTACTTTATTCTTGTTGTCTACATAGTTTCATATATTTTAGAATAGACTTTTCGAGTTGGAGGGACTTATAGCCTTCATTAATCCCTCCATTGCAAGATCTAGACTGATATAGGTCTAACTAGAAAAAAATTAAAATCCCCTTGAGTGAAAGAGTTAGGAAAAAAGTATGATAATTCATCATCATCAACATCATGATCATCATCCGGACCACCTTTCCCACCCTCGGGCACGGTGAGGAGTAGCAATGTCCAGACAGCCCAAATTTGCCCTGTCCAATGGGCCACGCTTCCATTCATTCATCATTCAAGCCCCGGAATCCTGGCTTTATCGGATACGTCAAAAACATTCACGAAATTCTGTAGCTTCACATATACGTATCCGATACAGTCGGTCCGGACGCTGCCACGTTGAACAGAAGTGCCAAATCCCTGATCATGCACTTCTCCTCACAACGTTCATCCAGCCAGCTCCATCTCTTGTTAGTTCCCTAGTCTCACCAACTTCCAAATTTCTCTTCCTCACACACTCATCCACCATATCTCTCCACTTCCTCCTTGGCCTACCTCGCTTCCTCCCTCCTTCAAATTCGCTCAGATATGCCTTTTTCACCACTTTACTGTTATCCACTTTCTCCACATGACCATACCACCTCAGCACACTCTCTTCGATTCTGGTGTCCACCGACTTCCTCACTCCACAACTTTCACGAATCACATTATTTCGTACCCTGTCCACCCTCTGTACTCCACATACATTCCTCAGCAGTCCCATCTCCACTGCTCTTAACTCTTGACTTTTCATTTTCATGGCACACCATAGTCGCACATCCATACATTAAAGTTGGCACTAACACTCCTTCATGTAAGCTTCGTGCAGGTGCAACACGCAAGCCTCTGTTTATTATCAAGGCTTCATTGCACCAGCTACTTTTCTTGTGTCACTTTACTTTCCCTTCTTTTACACAATTTCCTCTTTTTTGTCACTGTACCCAGGTATATGAACTCTCTCACCAATTCCAGTCTCTCTTCTTTCACTGTGACATCGCACTGGGAGTCACCTTCTCTCTTTATTACCATCACTTTACTCATTACTACATTTACTCTCAAGGCACGACGCTCACAGACATCAGCAAAACTCTGCACAAGTCTACCAAGTTCTTGTCCGGTATTTGCAAGCAGTACTGCATCATAGGCATACAACAAATTTGAGATATTCCATGCATTACCATTCATTACCAACACCATCCCCATCTTCATGACTCGTGTTTTTACTTCTCTCATCACCCCATCCATATATATATTGCACAACCATGGGGACATCACACAACCTTGTCGCACGCCCAGACCGATCGTGAACCATTCACTTGGATGCCCATTAACCCTTACACATGCTTCACTACCATCATAAAAACTCTTGACGGCACCTAGCAGCTTACCATCTACACCGTACATGCGCAAAACTTTCCATAATCCTTCTCGGTACTCTTTGTCGTATGTTGTTTCCAGATCCATGAATGCCATAAACACCTTATGGTCCTTCTCACAAGCCTTCTCTGCTACCTGTCTCACTGCAAATATTTGATCCACACATCCTCTGCCACTCCTAAAGCCACCCTGTTCATCAGTCACTAGGACTTCTGATATCTCTCTTACTTTCTCTATAATAATTCTTCCATACACCTATCCTACCACACTCAATAAAATTATGCCAAGACAATTCTGGCACTCACTTCGCTCACCTATATTATTCTACAGGGGTACATTCACAGCCTTTTTCCACTCTGCGGGCAGAGTTTCACTCCTCCATGCCTTCTTACACATCTCCAACAAGCACTTCATTCCACTCTCTACATTACACTTAATCATCTCTGCATACACCTCATCAACTCCAGCTGCTTCTCAGTTTTTCAGCTGCTTCACAACAGTCTCCATCTGTGTGAGTGTCACGTCTCCTGGCACTGCATTCCTTCTCTGCATACCCCCAGAACCAATCATGTTTACAGCCGTTCTTCTTTCTATTCCCATTCATCAGGCTTTCGAGATAACCCTTCCATCTGGTCCTTACTTCATCCCCATGGGTATACATCTACTACCTACATCCATCACACCATCACAGTTCTTTCCACTTTCACTTCTACATTTACGCACCTCTTTCCAGAATAATTTCCTATTTTCAGAGTAGTTTGCATTCATTTTTCTTCCTAGATCGTCAGTTACCTCCTTCTTTTTACTCTTAATAGTCTCTTTACTTGCTTCTTGCACTCAAAATATTCAGTTCTTATTTCAAATGAACCCCTATCCTGTAACCACTTTAGCCATTTCTTCCTTTTTTCTCCACTGCTTTCTTAACCTCATCATCCCACCATGCCGTACCTTTCTTCTTTGTTGTTACTCTTGCCACACCACACACCGCTTTAGCTTTCCTGATTAACCAATTCCTATATGCATTCCACAGGCTGTCCAGATTCATTTCATTTCAATTCACCGATTCTAACTCCTCCTCTACTTTGGTCCTTTAATCATCTGCCATTTCTTTGATCCTCAGCTTCTCAATTTTCAGTCTTTCTCCCTGACTGCTCCTCTCTCTCCTTATGCACCTCACTCCTCTCAGCTTGATGTTGCATACCACAATCATATGATCTGTCAGACCTCCACATTGTCCTCTCACGGCCTTCGTATCAGCCACCATTTCCGAGCATCGATCTCTCTACAGGCACGTAATCAATCAGGCTTCTTTCAACAAGATCTCCGTTCCCTCTATACCATGTATATTTATGTGCATCTTTGTGTTTGTATGATAATTAGTACTATAATTTGTCACAGGGATTTATATCAACAAATGACAAAACAGTGAGTAACAGTAAAGATGACAAAACTGGTTTCTCATCCATCAAGTTCCATAAATTGAAACAATATTGGGGAAAAAATCCGTTGTGATGGTGTCCGAAGCCTAGTAAAGCCATATAAATATATTTGTTATAAGTGTGAGTCAGGCTAAGATGTGGCTGTGATTGGTTACCGATGGGATCATCTCACTATTACTGGAAGCATGTAGTGCTGCCCTTTTCTTAGCCTTTATCATTCTTTTTCTGTGCCTGCCCTCCCTTCTTTCTATTTCTCCCATCTTTCCTGTCACTACTTATTGTTTTTCTCTCCGTTACAGGTGGCTTTACATTGAGTGACAAGCCAAACGGTTTCCTGTAAGCCAAGAAACCATTTACAACGCTGGGTGGTAACCATATAACCAAACCATACGTGCTCCCTACGTGTCAAGTGGGTTGGTGGAGGGTTAGTGCCCCTCCCTGTAAAACAAATAACTCAGAGTCAAATGGCCACCCCGTACGGCATTATGGCGTCTGGCAATAGATAGATAGATGGAGGTGCCCACAGGAGGCCTGCTATTAGATATGCAGAAAATGTAGGTGATACTGCCTCTAAATAGAGTATTATGATATAAGAGAGGAATACTGATACACTGGTTCATGTATGACCCACTTAAAATAGGCAGTATTACTGGTACTTATCCCTTTCAGTCAGTGGCAGTGCATTCCTAGAACGAGCTATAGCATCCAGTGTTAGCTAGTGGAAAATACTTAATTAATGGAATGATGTTGCTGAAATTAAGTGTTAGATGTAAGTAAACTTTGATACACAGAATATTAATTCCCCTGAAAATCGCTTAGATCCAATCTGCTCACACTAGGAAACTTCACTGCATCAGTATTCAAACCAATGCCTCGGCATCCCTCGGTATTCCCCACCTCGTCTCTCGCCCCAGCATCCTTCACTCTCCCTTTCGCCTTAACGGGCGATAGATAACCAACCCAGGGGTTCAAGCCGCACGCTTCACTCACTGCGTTTGGTATTTGCACTGGTGTGTATTTACACTGTTATTAGAGCAGAAGGACCAAGAGCGATGGAGCGTGGCGTACAAGTTTTTTTTTTCCTTTTTGAGTGAGTGTATATATGCATGCTTCCATTAATATTTATCAGTGTATATATAGAAACCTCCAGCAGTAAGGTCAGCAGTACCCGTGTCAATCAGTTCTGCTTATCTGAGTTCAGCCACACCAGGGATCTGACTTTTAAGAAGGTGCAGTAACATGTTCCTACATATGTTGTCATATGTTCACACTATGTTGAGGTTCCCTCGATGGCATATTCAGGGTCTCTCACTCACATATACAACCACAACAGCACCAAATTTCCTCCACAAGCGCTTCTTGTCTTACACTCCAAAAGCCTTCCTCATCTATCATTAGGCAGGAGTGCGTCATTTGTTCAAAAAGAGTAAGTTGTTCCTTGACCCTATGCATAACTTCCCATCTAGAACAGAGAACACGGCCTGAATATGTATAACACAACCGTCGCCCATGTCAGGCGTGTCAAAGCCAGCAGCTACAACCCACACATACTTATGCCAAATAAGAGTTAATTGTTTGTTTCTGTGTCCGAATACTGTAGCGGTCTTCTGCTACTGACATTTTTTTATCGATTTTTCTGTAATCTGCCGCTTGCTTCTTTGCTTGTTTGTCTGTCAATCAGTCTGTCTGCCTATCTATATCTATCTGATAATCTATCAATATATTTCTGCCAATCCACCAGTGTCACACCATTTATTCCTGTTCAGGAATAATCAATCTGTCTGCCTATCAGTTTTCCATTTTGTTTGTGTGTCTGTTTGTCAGACCATCCCTGACCTTCCATCCATCGCAGCAACTCTGACTGTCTGTCTGTTCATCTCAGCACGTCCTGTTCGGCACATCAAATTCCTTTTGTAATTTTCCAAAGGTACGAGTACACACAAACACACACACACACACACACACACACACACACACACACACACACACACACACACACCAACCGACATATTTTTTTTCACTGGTACTCAGTTCTCCCTCTCTCTCTCTCTCTCTCTCTCTCTCTCTATCTCTTTCTCTTATCATTTCCCCCACTTCAACCTTCATTCTTCACAAGTCTTGGTTTTCTGTTATTAGCATTCCTCTCATTTTATTCAGTTTTATTTATTTACGAATCTGTCTCCAGTCAGTCCGTATCTATTCTGTGAACAATTTTACTGTGTATAATTTGACAATTTTCTGTCAGTTTACCTCTATATATTTATCTATTTGTGTGCCAGTCCTGCGTTTTGCTCCTTGCCTTCCTACCTACAGTATGTAGTGAGTTGTGCACAGACTCACTTTACTAACCTAACATCTTGGTCAGAAACTTACCTACATATATACCTACCAATATGCCAACCAGCTTTCCTATCCGTTTATCAACCAACTAATCTGTGTTACTCAAGAAATATCCCATCCTTGTCTTTATGTTTCATCACCTCCCCCCTCCTCCACAAAGAAGCCAAGAACAACCGTCCAACACCACACAGAGTACCTCCTCCTCCATCCAACACTTCACGATCTCAGACACGAGCACATCATCATCACAATCATTTAAAATATCTGACTATATGCCATACTTCATTAACCACCGCCAAAAATATACCCACCAGAAACTACTAACCCAGAAAGAAAGGAGAAACCCTAGCCAGCCTTCGATGCTGATATCATACTTCCGTGTTAGAATAACAGCACAAACAACTCTCAATCAGTCCACTGTGCCCACAGTGCAATGCAATCCTCTATCCCACAACGAAGAGTCACCTAGTTCGTCACAGTATCACAGCCTAAACAGTCCTTCAACATACCCTAAACACTAGATCTCTGGGAGCGACTGGTTGGAGTGGCTGGCTTCCTGCAGTTCACTGGGTTCATGTCCAGATGAGCCTGCGACAACAACAACAACAGCCACAACAACATATGTCACCTTCCACATTATTTGCCTACCAAGCTACCAACCTTCCCACAGCTCTACCAGTCTCTCAAAAGTCCCCCAGTCAACTTTATCTATACACGTTTCAACCAACCCGCCTCCCGGCCACACAAGCCACCCACTTCCTACCCAGGCAACTTTGCTCCCCTGTGTACATTTCCTTCCAAGGACTTCCCACCACAGGAAGCTTCTCTTCCTCCCCATCACAGACCATTAGTCTACCACTGTCTCACCACAGTTTGCACAAGATGGGGGGTGGAGTGAGGGAGACTGAGAAGCAAGAGTAAGGGAACAGAAAATACGAGTATCATCATCATCATCATCATCATCATCATTATCATCATTATATCATCATCGTCGTCGTCGTCGTCGTCGTCATCAAACATAGTCATTTTATGTCTTTTCTCTTACCCTGATATATGGGGAACGTAGACTAAGTTCATGGTTCGTTCAACTCTTCGGAACGGCGTTCAGAGAAATAGTTCCATTTCCTTTCTTCCCATCTCTGTCATAAAAGCTAGGAGGTTACTTGCATCCCGAGCGGTGGCTGGTGGGGTCCCCATCACTACGCTGATACTAGGAGAGAGATCGAGGGAATCCAACCCCCGATCCCGCTCACATCCAAGGACAGTATGCTTTGAAACCAGGACTTGGGGTGAGAGGGTAATAAGAAGGGTAGATAGATCAATGGGGACAATATGGACGGTGGAGGAAAAAAAAATGGAAACTGAAGAGGGAAGAGAATAAGTAAAAAAGGCAGGAAAAGTATAGAGATGGGAGAGGCAGGCGAGGCAACTGAAAAATGAAAGGAGACAAAACAAGAGAGAGGCAAAGAAGTTGCCAAAGAGAAAGAAATAGATATATGGATAAGAAAATAAAGAAATCAGAAGGATGGGAGGTAGGGGTAAAAGAGAGAAAAAGAGCAAAATAGGATGCAAACAAAAGCCGATGACGAAGAGAGAGAGAGAGAGAGAGAGAGAGAGAGAGAGAGAGAGAGAGAGAGAGAGAGAGAGAGAGAGGAGCATTTGTCTGGCTGTACCAGGTTAGTATATAGTTACTTTTAATCTCTCTTACACACACACACACACACACACACACAGACACACACACACACACACACACACACACACACACACACACACACACACACACACACACACACACACACACACACACACACACACACACACACACACACACACACACACACACACTTCCACATTCACATTAATTATCTCTTGTCTGTCACCCACAATCTCTTTCATTCATATAAAGGTGACTCAACGCTTCCCAGTTCCTTGACACCAATCATCTATTCACAAAGTTTGATACTTTTATCTCGCAATACAACACAATAATCTCCATCATTAAAGACTTATTTAAGATCACTGAATGGGGACAAAATAGCATTGTCTCATTTAATGCTAGGAACACCAAATATATGCAATTTACTGATATATGTTACTTGATTCCTACATTACTTTCGATGCAACCGATATTCCTATCTCTAACAGTATTGACATTTTCGGTGTTTCGCCTAACAATACCCTCAGTTTGACCTCTCATGGCAGATCACTTGCTATAATAGCCTCAAAGAAATTTGAAATACTGTACACAATCCGTAACTTCTTCGCTGACGAACAGTTGGCAATTATTTACAAATTACATACAACAGACAGATAGACAGATGTGCACTCTCAGCTCGAATATTGCTAACTCTTGTGGAGTGGATGTGGAGAGGTTGCACTAAAACAAAATTAATGGTCAAAATTCAGAAAAAAGCAATAAGAAAATTTAATAACTCAGCGACTACAAATGAATTACCTCCCCTCCAAATAAGACTGGGTGTTGTCTCCCTTGCATTATTTTTCAAATACCTTTATGACATACGCTCAGAAAACCTGCATCAATTGTGCTGCTGTTCCACACCTTCCCCCGTGCTACACAGGCATCTGGTAGTGCTCATGGTTTGACTGTCATACTCCCATTTTTGAGAACTTCTATCACAATTCCCCCCCCCCCCAACCGCTTCTCTTTGAAATTTATTTCGTCACAATAGTTTCCCTCCAAACTTCAACCCACAACAGTTCAAGTCCAACTGTTATAGGTTTTTAACAATGAAATAAGGACACCTGCAACTGGGTGAATGGAATTTTTCTTTTATTTCATTTTCCTTCCTCTAAATATATATATATATATATATATATATATATATATATATATATATATATATATATATATATATATATATATATATAATATAAATATATATATATAATATAAATATATATATATAATATAAATACATATATATATTAACACGAAATTAGCAAGAGTAAATATATATATATATATATAATATAAATATATATATATAATATAAATATATATATATAATATAAATATATACATATATATAATATAAATATATATATAATATAAATATATATATAATATAAATATATATATATATTATAAATATATATATATATATAATATAAATATATATATATATATATATATATATATATATATATATATATATATATATATATATATATACATATATATATATATAATGGCTGACAGTAAAACTTTACATTAATTACAAAAACCTCACTAGGCCTACAAATTAACACCTTATGCTATACAGTACAAGAACAAAATGTATTAACACTCATACTCAAATTACACAGCAGTTAGATGGCTGGAGACTTCCTGAGCACTCACAATAATAACAACTGTACAGGGGAGGACAGAGATGTGAGCAAAATGAGGAGTAGATCTAAGTGGCAACTAATGCAGAGACTGAGCTCATTATATAGGGGCTGGCAGAGCTTGATACAACTTGTAAGAAGGACGTGCAAATGAAGCCACGGGGACAAAGAGTTGACAATCCTGCTCTGAAAACAGAAAGAACGACTCACCCTACTACAAGGGAGGAGGGGGGGAGTGAGGTAGAACACGCTCGATCAAACATGCAGCACACTGCACGCCAGAATTACACAAAGGATAATGAAATCATAGACTATGTAACAATATACTGTATATATATATATATATATATATATATATATATATATATATATATATATATATATATATAAATCGGGGAAAGCCCCAGGAATTGATGGAGTGTGTGGCGAAATGCTGAAGCATGGGGGAGAGATAGTAGTAGAATGGATGTGGAAGATGTGCAGATTGGCCTGGGAGGAAGGTAGAGTCCCGAAGGATTGGAAGTCAGGTATAATTATTCCCTTGTACAAAGGAAAAGGGGAAAACGAAGTTTGTGGTAATCATAGGGGCATTTGTCTTAGTATAATAGGAAAAGTGTATGGTAGGATACTTATTGACAGAGTTAGAGAAAGAACAGAGAAATTAGTTGGAGAAGAACAGGGAGGCTTTAGGAAGGGAAGAGGTTGTATAGATCAGACATTCATTCTTAGATCTTTAGTGGAAAAGTTTCTAGAGAAGGTAAAGAAGTTGTATGCGGCTTTCATGGATTTGGAGAAAGCATATGACATGGTGGATAGGCAAGGATTGTGGAAAGTGTTAAGAATATATGGAGTAGATGGGAAGTTGCTGAATGCTGTGAAGAGTATGTACGATGGTGAGAAGGCTGCAGTGCGTGTGGATGGTGAACTAAATGAATTTTTCTCTTTGAAAGTTGGGTTGAAACAGGGATGTGTCATGTCTCCATGGTTGTTCAATCTGTACATGGATGGGGTAATAAAAGAGGTACAAGGTAGGATAGTGGATGTTGGAGTGGCCCTGGTGAGAGAGGATAGTGTTTGGGAACTCCCTATAATGTTGTTTGCAGATGATACTGTGTTGTTGAGTGAAGACGAAGGGGAGCTACAAGGCTTGGTGGATGAGTTTCGGAGAGTGTGTAAGAAACGGAATCTGAAGGTGAATGTAGGAAAGAGTAAAGTGATGGTCTTTGAGAGAGGTGAAGTCAGTGAATGTACAGCGAGGTTGGATGGTGAGGAATTGGAAAATGTGAGTACGTTTAAGTACTTGGGTAGTGTGATGAGTAAGGATGGAGGTTTGGAGGGTGAAGTGCTTGAAAGGGTACAGCAGGGAAGAAACGTTGCTGGTTCTTTGAAAGCAGTGATAAGAAACAGGGAAGTGAGCATGGAAGTGAAAAAGTTACTACATGACAGTATTGTGATACCAACTCTAACGTACGGAAGTGAAGCTTGGACGTTGCTGGAAGGACACATGTCAAGAGTGAAAGCAGTGGAAATGAGTTAAGAGGAGCCTGTGAAGTCACATGGAGAGACAGGCTGACGAATGAGGATATAAAGGAGCGTTGTGGTGTTGATGTGGATGTGATAGGAAGCGTTATGAGGAACACACTGAGGTGGTTTGGCCATGTGGAGAGGATGGAGGGTGAAAGACTGACGAAGAGAGTGTATGTGAGTGAGGTGGAGGGGGGAAGAGGGAGGGGGGAAGAGGGAGGGGGAGGCCCAGGATGAGATGGAGGGATGGGGTGGAGAGGTATATGAGAGAGGGGGGTGTGAGTTGGGAGCAGGGCAGTGAAATGGCGGGGGACAGGGCGACTTGGAGGCGATTTGTTTGTGGCCACCCCAAACGGGATTGAGGAGTCTGGCAATAGATAGATAGACAGATAAAAAATTTACAAAAGAAGTAATAATAAGGCAGTTGATACGGATTTCTTAACAAGCACCCGAGAAACACTGGAATTAGCAATTGTATAATTACTGATACGGATTGCCAGTCAAATAAATAACGCATTTGTTTATCAGTATCGTTATAAACATGGAATCAGTTGCTTAGGAATATGGTACACTGTGTTACAGTAATAACACTGAAAAGTTTCATGGATATGTATCAAGCTTCTAATCTCAAGCAAACCAAAGGCTAAATATAAAAATCTTTGTTTCTTTTCCTTCCACATCACGAATAATTCAAAATAAACGCTAAACAGTAACGCAAATAATGCCACTTTCGTGTTGCAGATAAAGAAAGCGAGTAACAGTTTATAGTTTTTCATCCAACTTTGTTTATTAAATTTCCACTACCTTTAATTTGCTTCATACCGGTAACGATCCTTCGACAGGTTTCCTTCCGGCTTCGGTTAGAGGGACTGATAGGTGGAAGGAGCCTTCATGCTTTAATATAATTATCTTTCATACTAGACGGGTTGCTGTGAGCACAGTTTTCTCTCTAACAAACAACTGAAAGCAGCGCTTGGTATGTTGTTGCTTGTTTTCCTTTGTACTCCTTAATATTTCAATGTGTGATGTGCTGGAATATTTCATCATGACTGGCATGACAGTACTATTAGTGGCGATGTTTCGTGACGTTCAAGTCAAACAGGTGGACTGGCTATAGAAACTCCATTAATGATATTGCAGACACTGGTCGATATGAATGTGTGTGTGTGTGTGTGTGTGTGTTTCTTTGTTTTGTATTTCCGTGCCTGCGTACGTGTGTGTGTGTGTGTGTGTGTGTGTGTGTGTGTGTGTGTGAGAGAGATTACAATAGGTGTATACTTCCCCGTGTACGTGTGTGTAAAGACTGGTGCACACAAAAGGTGGTGAAATATACGAGACACAAAGAGAGAGTTCACAACGGGAGAGAAAACACGCCAGAAATTATATTACAGAGAGAGAGAGAGAGAGGGTGAGAGAAAGAGAGAGAGAGAGAGGGAGAGAGAATAGGTAAGTTACTCACTGGTTATCTCTAATTGATATTAAAGAAATGAATACCAACTAAAGCAACATCATGCGCTCCCTCCTTTCCTTCCGGTAACACTAGCCACGCAAGTAAAAATATCTTGCAGAAATGTGCAATCACAATATATGTTCTCTCTCTCTCTCTCTCTCTCTCTCTCTCTCTCTCTCTCTCTCTCTCTCTCTCTCTCTCTCTCTCTTGTTCTTTTCATCTCTTGCCCCTTCTCCCTCCTTTTCTCCGTCCCTTCTTCACGACATAAATTTTCATCTCAAAAATTCTTTCTCTTGTTCCTTTGATCGTTTTTTCCCCTTTCCTCCGATTCGTTTTAAATCTCTACACAGTACCACGGACTTTTTCATTTCACTTCCCCCTCTCGCCTTCGTCGCCTCTTCTCTCGTTCTCCTCGTTTGTTCTTCCTTTGTTCCCTTTCCTCTTGTTTTGCTGCTTCACCTCCTCCTCCTCTCCCATTCCTCCTCCAGCTCCTCCTCTTCCTTCAAGTGCTTATTATTCCCCTTCGTTTTCCTCTCCTAACAAGTTCTCCTCTTCCTCTCTTCATTTCTCTCTTCATCCTTTTCCTCTCATCTCTCATTTTTTCTCTTCGTACTTAATCTTCACACTTTTTTCATTTCTTTCCTACTATTATTCCTCTCCCAAATACGCTCCCTCCAACTCCGCCCTACTTTTCTCGCTCACATTTCTTCTTTCCATGCATCAGTAAGCATCAAAAGCATATGATAACGTTACGGTGTCAGCAAGAGGATCGCTGGTAAATAAAGACTCCATTATAACATGACATAATATAATGAGAGGGTAACGTGAAAGACTAGAATCACATCCACACTTGCTTTAGAGATTCTGTCTTTAGCATTACCCTCTTTTATGTTATGGTTAATTATGACTACAGTCCTTATTTACAAACCCTCCTCTTGCTGACACCACAGACTTCGTTCTTGAGAAATAACAACCAATTAAATATTAAGCTATGGATATACTCCCTCTCCTCGCACCTTTCGTTCTCTCAGGTGCCTTCTATTTTCTGTTTTCCTCTTTCCCTCGTATTCCTTTTTTTTTTCCTTCACAAATTTTTTCCCTTTCTTCTTCTGCCTCTATTTTTTTTTTCTCTCTCTCCTTATTTTCAATGTTTCCAAACTACAAGTATCCTTCCATAATCGATTTTTTACTTCCTGAACCCCACTCTCGTCTGTGTGTGTGTGTGTGTGTGTGTGTGTGTGTGTGTGTGTGTGTGTGTGTGTGTGTGTGTGTTTTATGCGAAGAAGAAGGAACCAAAGGCCAGGAGCCCGCAAGCCGTACCTTCCAAGAAAAACCAAAACAAAAACAATACAAAAGTGAGCCAAATTCAAGATCCATTCATTTCGAGATGCCTGGACACAATGCGTTTGAAAGACTGGAGATAATAGGAAGAAGGAAATCCAGACAGATGGAGACAGTTCCAGAGTTGACCCGTTGCATAAATGAAGGACTGGGAGTAACGGTTAACTCTTGCATTAGAGAGTTGGACAGAAAAGGGATGGGAGTTTGTTGCTAGACGGGTGCTACGCGCCCGTCGTAGAGGTGGAGGGATGCAAGCAGACAGTTGAGAGGAGTAGTGGCCATGGAAGCAGCGATAGAAAAGAGATAGAGAGGCAACAGTGCGGTGAAGAGACAAAGGTTGAAGGGAGCCAGTAAGAGGAGGAGTGTTAATGAGATGAATAGCCTTTGACCCCACCCTATTGAGAAGAGCTGTATGTGGGGAGTCTCCCCAAACATGAGAGTTGTACCCTCACACAGGGGCGAATAAAACCCATGTACAAAGTCAACAACTGTGCGGGAGTAATGAAGGTACGGAATCGGCTTAGCACACCTTATCACTTGGAAGCTGATCTTACAAGAGATGTAATATGATCTTTCCAAGATAAATCCTGAGTGAATGAAACCCCAAGCATGTTCAAGGATGATGCAGGCTTAAGCTGGATATTATTAAACATTAGTGAGTACTCCTGTGGAAGATTCTGTCGGGTTGATAGGTGTAAAAACTGAGTCTTTGATGCATTAAAAACAACAAGACTATTTTTACCCCAGTCAGAGATACGAACCAAGTCAGACATTAAGTGTGCCATAGCCTCATTCCTTGTTTGCTGAAGTAACTGCTGGGATGGACGTAGTGGGAACCGAATGGAAAGGTGAAGGGTGGAATAGTGCACGAGTGGACAGGGTTAAGATGTACAGCCTAGAAGATCATCGATGAATAAAAGGAAGAGAGTTGGTGATAGGACAGAGCCATAAGGAACACCACTGTTGATAGATCTAGGAGAAGAACGATGGCCGTCTACAATAGCATCTGCAGAACGACCAGAAAGGAAGCTGTAGATGAAGGCACAGATAGAAGGATAGAAACCGTAAGATGGCAGTGTGGAAATTAAAGATTTATGCCAGACTCGATCGAAAGCCTTTGAGATGTCAAGTGCGATGGCAAAGCTTTTGCCAAAGTCCTGAAAGGAGGATGACCAGGAGTCAGAAGGGTAGTCGAGAAGATCGCCAGTGGAGCGCCACTGACGGAACCCATACTGACGATCAGAAAGGAGGTTGTGATAGGAAAGATGCTTTAAATATTTTTTGTTAAGAATAGACTCAAAAACTTTTGAGACACAGGATGTTAATGCAATTGGACGATAGTTAGATGGTTGGGAATGGTCACCCTTCTTTGAGACTAGCTGAATGAGAGCAAACTTCCAGCATGAAGGAAAGGTACAAGCTGAAAGACAAAGGTGAAAGAGTTTATCTAGGCAGGATGTAAGCACAGAAGCACAGTTCTTGAGGACAACAGGAGGGACTCCATCAGGCTCATATGCCTCGTTAGTACTGAGGCCAGTGATAGCAAAAAATACATCAGCTGAAGAAATTTTAATGTCAGCCATGAGGAAGTCAGAGGGAGGAAGTGATGGAAGAACAGCACCAGAATCATGTAAAGTGGAACTGGAGGAGAAAGTCTGAGTGAAGAGATCTGCTTTATCAGTAGAAGAAATAGCTACAGAGCCATCGGAGTAGAAAAGAGGAGGGAAGGATGATGAGGTAAAGTTGTTAGAAAGGTTTTTGGCAAGGTGCCAGAAGGAGCGGGAAGAATTCGAGTTGGAGAATTTAGAGCATTTGCTATGGACAAAATTATTTTTAGCAGAGCGAAGAACAGACCTAGCACAATTCCGGGCAGAAACATAAAAAAAAATGTGATTCAGGGGTGGGTTGGCTCTGGTACCTTTTATAGGCCCTCTCCTTTAGTGGACATCATTAGATCAAGCGTGATTAAACCAAGGTCCTCTTGCATTAGTCAAAGGATACGAGAAAGAAATTATGCTTCCATGCCTGAGAGAATAACCCCCATAATGCGTAAGGCACACTCCCATGGCTCTCGGCCACAGAAGCAATAATTATTCCAGGGAAAGTCAAAGAAGTACTGCCTGAGGGCCTCCCAATCTGCAGCTCCAAAGTGCCACAGTCGACGTTTCTTTAGAGGGTCCGCAGGCCATACCAGAGCGATAGGACAGGTTAAGGTAAGAAGGTTGTGATCAGAGGAGCCCAATGGAGAGAAGAGATTAACAGCGTAAGCAGAAGGCTTAGTTGTAAGGAAGAGGTCACATATGTTGGAGCTCTCTCCAATGCGGTCAGGGATAAGGGTAGGGTGGCGTACAAGCTACTCTAGGTCATTAAGGATAGAAAAGATGAAGGCTTGTTCTCCAGGTGGATCAGTGATAGGAGAGGAGAGCCAAAGGTGGTGGTGAGCATTGAAATCTCCTAGAATGAAGATTTCAGAGAAAGGAGAAATGGATAGAATGTGTTCCATAGTAGAAGTAAGATAGTCAAAGAATTTTTGATAGTCAGTAGAATTAGGAGATAAGTAAACAGCACAGATATATTTAGTCAGAGAATGACAGGAGAGCCAAAGCCAGAGAGTACAGAATTCAGAAGAATCAAGTTCAGTGTGTGTGTGTGTGTGTGTGTGTGTGTGTGTGTATATATGTGTGTGTGTGTGCACTGTACAGAAAGGAAAAGACCAATAAATTTTTTAGAGCTACGGACAAAAACATATCCAAGCAGTGGCAGTATAAATAATTACCTGAATTATGCTTGCTCATGTCATAACAAGTCTTTGAGAGTAAATTTCACTTGAGACGCTGGGTCCTCAAGAAGAAAGCCTAATACCACGGACATGACATTAGAAGCCTTATAAATTCCAGGGAAGAGCACAGAATAACATAAGGGTCACTGTACCATCATCATCGACCTGGTTAAAGCTTTGGACACTGTCAGCCGAGATATCCTTTGGATGAACTGACAAGATTAGGTGTCCCATTAATGTTCCTCAAGATCGCTGAAGACTGTCAAGGCAATATAGGAGGACTGTCATTAGACACTTTTACCCCTGAGGAATCAATAAAGTATCGTTTGTTTTTCTCCATTCTCTTAACCCCTTAACCACGGGGCATCACTTTCGTGACGCTCGTGCGCAATGGATCATACCACGGGGTGTCATTTTTGTGATTCTGTGTTATTTTGAATTCTCTCCGGCTTACAAGTGGTGGCTTGTATCATCTATCAGTACTGCCAACATCCAACAATAGTCAGCACTCCTCATGTCATCTGTACTCCCATCCATTGTTGACAATTTAGCCATTTTTCCCCGTTCTTGACTCCCCTCCCTACCTCCCCTCCATTACCCTCTCCTCTTGCCTGCCCGGCCGCACTGCGCCAAGCACATCTTCCCCAGAATTTTCCACTGATTTCATCCATTGAAATAAGCCCTATGCCCTATTCTTATACAAAATAATATATACAAAAAAGAAATAAGGTAAGTGATAGTGCCATACACCTGGAATTGGCTAATTATCACCTGACAACACCTCACGTGCACTCATTTGCTAATTTCCCCCAGTAATTTCCCCTTGAAATATGTCGTATAATCTATTCTCGTAATAAAAATATATAGAAGAAAGGAAGGGAGAAGCCTAAGTGATATTTACATTCACCTGGAACTACCTATTTTTTTATGTATTGTTGAGATTTCCTACCAATCATTTCATAGCATGTAAATTAGCAGCTGTCACCCTATTGACATTGTCAACCCTTGCCTGCCCATATACGCCACGTCATTCAGTTCCTTGTCGTCCTCTGAGGTGAAACTATGTCGCACTCCCGCCCTGCCATTTCTGCTGTTTCTGCGCCCATTGCAAAGGGCCTTGTGACCTCTACCCCTGGAAAAACTCATGTGGGAAGCAGTAAAGGACTAAGTGACTCAGCAGTGGAACATGAACTGGCTGAATTATCAATGATTATGATGGATAGTGACTTTGATCCTTCGGGTGAATCATGTGATGAGCCTGGGGAGGAAATTGTGACAGAAACTCCTAGTACGAGTGCTTCAGTGTCCCAAGTTATCCCTAGCTCCAAGGGAAAGGAGCTCTTAGTGGAGCATGGGAAGGAATTCGGGGAGGGAGTGAAAAGGTGGCGGGTTAGCCCCGGAACAATGGCCCCACATGACCCAGCCCACCATGAGTCCAGAGGTGAATCACCTCCCCGCTCCCCCAGCCCCACTTCACTAATTTCTTTCTCATCTTCAGCGGAATTTTCTCCTGAGTCTTTGTCGTCTGAGTCTCCACCAGCACCTACAGTGAAGGCAGGCCGTAGGGGAAGAGGTAAATCCCTGACACGTAAAAGTAGAGTAGCAAGTAGAGTAAGGGCTGCTAGTGCTACACGGCAACCTAGGGTCAGTGAGTTTGACCTTGACACAGCCCAGTCTGCCTCACAGCCACCCTCCACCCTCACCCACCCTACACCGCCACGACAGGGAATCCTGGACGCCTTCATGTGGATGGAAGGTTCTGATTTCGTCCCTCAACATCTTCATTTCGACGAGAGTTCCTCAGGGATACAGCCTGCCTTCACTCTTGACGAGGATGCTGAGTGTGTGGACTTCCTTTTGGCCTTCCTCGATGACGAAGTCATGCAGCACATATGTGATGAGACAAACAGGTACAAATCACAACGTGCTGCAAGTGGTGCAGGTGCAGCGAAGATGCAACAGTGGACCATGCTGAGAGTGCAGGAGCTGTATGTGTTCTTCGCCCTCATGCTTCTCATGCCACATTCAAAGAAGCATGAGTTGGAAGAATACTGGTCCATGGACCCCTTACTACCCTCACCCACCTTCAATAAGTACATGGCCAGAGATCACTTCCGGAACATCATGGACAACCTGCACTTTGCCAACAACGATGTACCTTCCCAGACCAACCCACTCTGGAAGATCTGGGAGATTCTGAGCAGAATGAAGGATAAGTATATGTCATTCTTCCACCCCTTTCAGAAGGTTGTCATAGACGAATCCTTGGTTTTGTTCAGAGGACGTATTAAGTTTGTACAGTACATTCCAAGCAAATGCCATCGCTTTGGAATCAAGTTCTTTGTACTGTGTGACTGTAAGACGGGGTACATCGTTGACTTCGTCATCTATTCAGCCAGCACTGTCGATCTGGACAAAACACACCCCCTTGGCTTCTTAGGCTGTGTAGTGAATGTGCTGCTTGAAAGGTATTTTGGTGGGAATCATGTGCTGTATAACGACAACTACTATACAGCACTGAAACTTGCTAAATACCTTTCAGAGCACGGCATCGGCTCCTGCGGCACTGTGAAGAGCAATCGTGCCAACTTCCCCAATTTACCAGAGGCAGGAAACTTGCAGTGAGGAGACGTGCACCTATGCAAGTCTGAGAAGATGCTGTCAATATGGTGGCATGACAAGAGGGTCGTGCACATGCTCACCACCGTACACAGGAACTGAAAGACAGTGGAAAAGTCGACCGTAGGACATGCGAACCTGTGAGGAAACCTGATGCTGTCATAGACTATAATATCAACATGCGGCTGGTGGACAAGTCCGACATGATGATTGGAGAGATCGACTGCCTCAGGAAGAATACTAGGTGGTACAGGAAAGTTTTTCTGCACCTCATTGACATGACCATGCTGAATGCCTTCATCCTGTACAAGAAGGTAAAGCCACCCAAGTCCTTCTCCCTGATGTTGTTCGCCAGGACTTGTGTTCAGCAGCTGCTGGAGAGATATGGTAGGGTGACAGCAGCAGCTCCAAGGTGCCATGCAATAAGACTTCCTGACAGACTTGAGCAGAGGGCATACATGGATTGGCACAGACTGGTGCAAATGCCTGCCACAACCAAGAGGAAGGCTGTGATCCGCAGGTGCCAGGCATGTACAAATACCTCCCGACAAACACCTGAGCACAAACACACCTCTTGGCAGTGCGCTGAGTGCCAGGTTCCCCTCTGCGTTACCTGCTTTTTTTTTATTACCACAGCCTGAAGCAGTTCTAAAAGTGCAAGTGGAAAATGTAAATAATGTGTAAATAATGTGTAAAAAATGTGTAAATAGCAAGTGAAAGCAATGGATGTAAATATGATGGAACAGTGTAACAGAGTTTTATAAGTTATGGTACTGCAAGTGACAGTGCATAACATAGTGTATATAAAATAGAAGTGTAAATATTGAAAATACAATAGAAAATGTAAATAAAAATGTAAATAATTAGTAATATAAGAATATGAGTACAAATACTTGAAGTTATGACAGTGAAAGTGAAACCTTGGCTCTCTACGTATTTTACTGAAAAATAAATTGAATGCCTACAGTGACAAGAAACTACTATTACTGAAGGAAACTTATGGATAAAGACTGCAGATATATATAAGTGTTATATAGTAATAGGAGTATAAAGTGTGATTGTTTTTATGAATGATAAATGACAAAATACCAGCGGGGAACGAGTGCAAGTGAGAAGCTCGTACGCGCTTGTAATTTTCATTGCTTTCACAGTATTTTTTTTTTGGAGTATGGATTCCAAACTATTTGAAAATCATAGAATAGTGTTTTTAGTGATAATATCAGGCTGTGGTAATCATATTACGGGGTGTCGGGAAGTGGAAAGTGGAGACTTCGTTACCCAACTTCAGAAGTCTCCACAAGTCCTACAGTACTCAACGAAGGCTTAACAAACATCCCAGGAGAAAGCTGAAGGTATGTGCCATAAACATACTTAATTTTAATATTCTAGGACTAATAACTGATTTTTGGCAAATATTTTTACAAAGTCTGTCGGAGCGCAAATATCCTCGCGGGACACACAAGGAGCACAAAAACAACCCTGAGGTGTAGGGGTTAAGCACAGTCTTACAACATTTTCACATACAGCACACAACGGTATTTATAATAACGGTAAAGTTAAAACCACTTGCCACCTGGATGGGAGTCTCTTCAGTTTCGTTGTCTCTATGCTCTCACAATAATTACCCCTCAGAGTGCACCAGACATACAATATGTAGATGCAACTTCCTTTTCCATTCACACACCAGAATCCATGTAGCATTCTCTTCATGCATACACCTCAGCCTGCAATGCTATGGGTTTATATATTACTACTAATCAGGCAGCACTTATAATGCAACATACAGTTCCTCACATCAACACTTTCATCACCATATTTTACCTTCAAGAACATGTCTTTCAAAATTGCAGATAACTTGATTCAGACAGCAGTTTCACCTGACTGCATTATAAGCGATGAAATCCAATTGGACATAAGACATGCATCAACCATCGTTTTTCCCATAGAGCTAAAGAATTGATTACCTTTATTATTATTATTATTATTATTATTATTATTATTATTGTTTTTCTTGTTGTTGTTATTGTTATGAAAATTCGTAAAGAAAATGCTGCTTACAGAGCTGTGTCAACCCTGTTCTATTGAGCAGAAACATGAAGTCTGTATCGACGCGACATCACAATACTAGAGGGCTTTTGTACCAGACCCCACAAAAAATGTCTTAACATCAGTCAGACATAATTTATAAATGCATGTGACCACATTAGCAGAGGCCGTGTTAGTAATGAAACATCTGTGTTGGACTGAACATGTGCAGCCTATTGCAAGGACTGACCATTGATTTCCCTGTAACGTTCTGAATGGCCATTAAGAAGAAGGTAGAGGAGCAACTAGTGGAAAAAAAAAGTTCTACGGAGACAACATCGACACTCTCTTCAGTCACTGTGAAGATGAACCCTAAATGCTTGAACACTTCGCCAACAATTTTGCACATTGTGCCGATTTTGTGTGGACGACATTATAACACGTGAAAGTGAGTCTTCAAAAGACGAGCTCTAAGATGTACTTAGCTAAAGGCAGGAGTGTGATGCTAGAGCTGCAGTAGGATAACAACTATTCACATGCAACCTATGCAACAAAATATGCATATACCGGAATGGACTTCTCAACCATGCAAGCTGACATCAAAGAAAATAATTCCAACCGTCTCATCACAAATCAGCCACAAGGATGAATGTCACTATCTAGTAGGATGGACAGTCGTAAACAAGTAAGCAAATGTGTGCACCCAAAAACGTTACAGCATGCAGTCATCTACGAGAGAGGCTTGGATGGTCCCAACACACTACCACATTACCACACTGTTATGGTACATTACAACATCACCCATACCATATTACCACAATGACAAACTATGGTACCACATCACCCCTTACCACATTATTACAATAACGAACTACGCATCTCCACTTTTTCTATGTTACCACGCAATCAAACAAGAAGAATCAGAGAGTGCAACACCCACACTATAACTACAATGGATTAAAAGGCCCGTCCACACAATGAGTAGGCACTTGTGGTTCTGAATTATGGTCATAAAATGTTTGAAGATGTTCCTGCAGATGTTATCACTTGAAGCACCTGCCTTGCTTCTGATTTAGTTCACCAGGGATTTGAACTGATTGCCATCAAAGCTTGGTGCTCGGACACAACAGGAAATCATTGATCGCGTGGCTGAAAATGTGAGCATGCTCTGTGTTTCCTACCCCTGATTGATTTATCTCAAAATCGTATTCTTTCATTCATATTTTACCCTTAACCAATTCGCCAAGGTTCGCTCAAATTTGATCAAAATTACTTAAGATGGTCGTACCCTAAGACCTTGACCTTTCACCTATTGCTTTGAAATTAAAATTATTCCATCCTTGGCTTACCTTATATCCTTCCACCAAATTTAATTGAAATCGAATAATAAACAATCTGAGTTAAACGCTGAAGCTTTGACCTTGCCCTGTAACGTTTTTTTTCTAATCGACTGTTAAAAAAAAAATTAATAACTATGGGTTTCTGCCCCTCAAGTCTTCTATCAAGTTTGGCTAAAATCAGGTCAAAGCTGTTTGAGTTGACCTTGCCCATGACCAATGACCGGTGACCTTTTACAGCCAAAAATTATTCGCCTGTTCCTCTAATGGTCCTCAGTCATTAACCCCTTAACCGCAGGGCGTCACTTTCGTGACGCTTGGGAGCAAGGGATCATACCGCGGGGCGTCACTTTTGTGATTCTGTGTTATTTTGAATTCGCTGGGCTTTCAAGTGGTGGCTTGTATCATTTATCAGTACTGCCAATGTCCAACACTAGTGAGCACTCCTAATCTCATCTGTACGCCCATCTATTGTTGACAGTTTAGCCATTTCTCCCCGTTCTTGACTCCCCTCCCTACCTCCCCTCCATTACCCTCTCCTCTCGCCTGCCCGGCCATGCTACGCTAAGTAAATCTTCCCTGGAATTTTCCACTGATTTCATCCACTGAAATAAGCCCTATGCCCTATTCTTATACTAAGTAATATATACAAAAAAGAAAAAAGGTAAGTGAGAATGCCATACACCTGGAATTGGCTAATTATACCTGACAACACCTCATGTGCACTCGTTCGCTAATTTTCGCTGTTTATTTCCCATTGAAATATGCCGTATAATCTATTCTCGTAATAAAAATATATATAAGAAAGGAAGGGAGAACCTAAGTGATTTTTACATTCACCTGGAACTACCTAATTTATCATGTATTGTCTAGATTTCCTGCCAATCATTTCATAGCGTATATATTAGCAGCTCTCACAAAGCTGACGTTGGCAGTATTGCACTCCCCCTAGGCAGGCCACCACTGTATTCTACACTAGGTAAATCTTCCCTGGAATTTTCCACTGATTTCATCCATTGAAATAAGCCCTATACCCTATTCTTATACTAAATAATATATACAAAAAAGAAATAAGGTAAGTGATAGTGCCAAACAACTGGAATTGGCTAATTATCACCTGACAACACCTCACGTGCACCCGTTCATTAATTTTCGCTGTTTATTTCTCCTTGAAATATGCCATATAATCTATTCTCTTATTTAAAATATATATAAGGAGGGAAGGGAGAAGCCTAAGTGATATTTACATTCACCTGGAACAACCTAATTTATCATGTATTGTCTAGATTTCCTGCCAATCATTTCATAGCATGTATATTAGCAGCTCTCACAAGGCTGACTTTGGCAGCATTGCACTCCCCCTAGGCAGGCCACCAGTATCAGTTTACTGTCGCCTTTCAAGGTGAAAGCACATCGGATTCGCGCCTGGCAAATTCCGCTGTTTTTTAGCCCCATGCAAAGGGCCCTGTGACCTCTACCCCCTACTAAACCTCGTGTGGAAAGAGGTAAAGGACTAAGTGACTGCTGTGGAATGTCTATCTATCTATCTATTGCTGGAATGTGAACTGGCTAATTTGTCAATGAAAATGATAGACAGTGACTACGATCTTTCTGGTGAGTAAAACAGTGCAAGTGGAAATGTAAATAATGTGTAAATAGCAAGTGAAAGCAATGAATGTAAATATATGTGAACAGTGGAAAATAGTTTTATACGTTACTGCCAGTGACAGTGCCTAACACAGTGTAAATAAAATAGAAATGTAAATAATGTAAATAAAATAGAGAATGTAAATAGAAATGTAAATGAGTAGTAATATAAGAATACGAATATATATACTAGGAGTAATAAAAGTGAAAGTTTCACTCTAGCATGTATGAATACTATGAGTTATGAAACTGAAGGTGAAAGTGACATTCACTCTCAACGCTAGTATACAGGATGAGAAAGTGAATGCTACGTATATTACTGAAAGAGAAATTGAATGCCTACACTGACAATAAACTACTATTACTGAAGGAAACTTATGGGTAAGGACTGTAGATATATGTAAGTGCTATATAGTAATAGAAATATAAAGTGTGGTGGGTTTTATGAATAAT
>NC_136999.1:48929366-48976866 GCF_032717465.1 Coenobita brevimanus | reverse complement strand
ATCATGAGAGTGTTATGGAAGAGTTAAAAAATGACACAGAGACAATTAGACAAGCAAGCAGTCTTATGGACCAGAGCAGTGATACTGAGGAGACGATAACACAGGTGAATGAAGCTGTGCAAAGCTACAAAAATGATGAAGAAATCACTTATGCTGAAATGGTGAAAGTAAAGAAAGACTTAGAAACAAGGGTGGAGGAAAAAAAACATTAAAAAGGAAGTGAAAAGAATAATCCAAAACAATCCAAAGTTGGTCAGAGATTCAGTAGAAATAAATAAATCAATAGTAATCACTGGTATAGAAGAGGAAAAAATTAAAAACAAAATCACTAGAGACAAAAAGGAGATGGCAAATGTAATGAGCTTAATGAAAGAAGTATCAGAGGAAATCTGTAGTAAAGACATAGAGGAACACAACAGGTTAGGGAAATACGAGAAAAGCAAGACAAGACCTCTAAAGGTGACTTTCCAGAGTGTAAACACTGTGGAAGAGATACTAAAAAATGCAAAGAATCTTATGGAAAAAGAGGAGTTCAAAAATGTATGGATAAAATGATGTCTAACACAAGAGGAACTGGAATTACTGAAAGAGAAAAGGGAGGAAGCAAAAACAAAAAATGAGGGAAGATCAGAAGAGTACAAGAAGAAATTTTTTTACAAAGTAATAGGATTGCAGGTACGAAAGTGGTACACAAACAGGATGGAAGAAAAAGGAGGAAGTTAGTAGAACCATGTCATGACAAGTATATAAACAAGATGATAAAGTTGATGTACTCAAATGTGGATGGAATGGTATCTAAATTGCTAGAGATGAATGATTATGTCAGAGAAAATGAACCACAAATAATATGCCTAACTGAGACAAAATTAACACCAAGGATATCCAATGACATACTAAACTTAGAGGAATACAATATATGGAGAAGAGACAGAAATTAAAAAAAAAAGGAGGAGGAATTATAATATTAACTAAGAAAAATCTAAAAGTCAAGGAAATAAACCTAGATATACCATCACAAGTAGAACTGATTGCAGTAGAGATCGACACATCTGAAGGTAAAGTAATTGTAGCCAATTTGTATATGCCACCCAGATCAAACACATGGGAAAGAGACGAATATGAGGACCTGGCAGAGAGTACAATTCAGAGTATAAGATCCTTGCTACATAAAATGGAAGAGAAATCGGAAAGAATTATACTAACTGGGGATTTCAATACAAATATAAATTGGAATACTCTAGATATAAATAGCCAAGAAAGCTGTTGGGACCAAAAGCTCCTGGATCTCGTACAAGAGTTTTTCTTAACGCAACATGTGAGGGAAACCACTAGAAAAAGAGGACTTGATGTACCTTCAGTGCTAGATCTAATATTTACTAGGCAAGAAAATGGCATTGACAGTTTAATATATCACCCTCCACTCGGCAAAAGCGATCATGCAGTACTAAATTATAACTTCAGGATAGCATATGACATAGTAAACAGCAATGACAGTTACAAAAAGAGACTAAACTATAAAAAGGGAAATTATCAAGACCTAAAGAAGTATTTCTTAGAAGTTGATTGGGAAAATGAGCCTAGAGGACAAGATTTAAATGCTGTATATAAAAATTTTTGTGAATTTTATGAAATAGGAGTCCAGAAGTACATCCCACAGCACAAAGAGGCAGATAAGAAAATACAGAAATGGTTCAATACAGAATGTAAAAAATCAAAAGAAAGAAGAGATTTGTTGTGGAATAGATACAGAGGACACAATAGTGAAAGGGCGTATAATAATTACAAACAGGCAAGAAACGACTATACAAGAATAAGGAGGAAGCCCAAAAACAGTTTGAGGAGGATATAATAAATAAAAGTAGTGATCAACCAAAGCTGTTTTACAGCTATATCAGAAGCAAAACCAAAGCAAAAGATATAATACAATCCATCACGGACGAGGGAATCACTTATACACAAGAGAAAGATATTTGTGAAGCACTAAATAAGAATTTCCAATTAGTTTTTACAGAAGAAAAAATTTTTGAGAGGGACTATGTGGAACACGCATGTCCACACATACTACCAGATATACAAATAGCAGAAAAAGTAATACAAGAGGAGTTAAGTAGATTAGACAGAGGAAAAGCAAGTGGTCCTGATGAAATTTCATGTTGGGTGTTACGAGAATGGGCAGAGGAGTTAAGTAAACCATTATTGTTAATTTTCAAGAAATCCTTGAGTCAAGGGAAACTACCTGATACAGTATTTGGAAAAAAACAAATATAGTCCCCTTATTCAAGAAAGGAAATAGACAAAATCATCTCAGCTACCGACCAGTATCACTGACCAGTGTTGTAAGCAAGGTATTAGAAAAACTTATAAGAAAAGCTTGGGTAAATCATCTAGAAGAACACAGTATGATAACAGAAAGACAGTTTGGTTTCAGAAAAGGAAAATCATGTGTTACTAATCTGTTGAGCTACTATGACAGAGTAACAAACACAATACAGGAAAGGGAAGGATGGGTGGACAGTATCTATTTAGATTTCAAGAAAGCTTTTGACACAGTACCACACCAAAGGCTCAATCGGTAGAGAGGTGGCCTGTAGTCCTAACGGACCCAGGTTCGAATCCCGGCTGGGGCAGGGAACAGTTTAAGGATTTGAATTTCATTAACTCAGGCTTTACTGATCTACCAGAAGACCCGCCGACATGTCGTAAAAATACCCCCGCTAATACCAATACACCAGTCCTGTATGAGACAGCCCTAGCATGTATTCAATATGGACGGTGGGTGTTAGCGCCGAAGTGGTGACATGTAGAGGTGTATGGTATGTAGGAGGACTGCTGGGCCTTGATAGCAGGCTATGAAGCCTATGCCCAGAGTCGGACACACAAAAAAAAAAAAAAAAAAAAAAAAAAGACTTTTATGGAAGCTGTACCATCAAGGAGGAATTCGAGGCAAACTGTTTTGCTGGATGCAAGACTTTCTCATAAAAAGAGAAATGAGGACAGTACTAAGCGGAAACTACTCATCATGGAAAGAAGTAACTAGTGGAGTACCACAGGGTTCGGTGCTGGCACCAATCATGTTTCTAGTGTACATAAATGATATAAACAGTAACACTGGAAATGAGAGCTATCTGAATATGTTTGCAGATGATGCAAAAATACAAAGGAGAATTACTAGCACAGACTCTTGTAGGGAGCTACAAGAAGAATTAAATAAACTTCATGAATGGAGTAGTACATGGCAAATGGAATTCAATGTGGACAAGTGTCATGTAATCAAGTTTGGTAAAAGTGGAAAAAGACCTGATTGGGATTATAAGTTAGGAAATAAAACCCTATACACATCAGAAAGAGAGAAAGACCTAGGTGTGATTATCAATAACAGACTATCTCCGGCTGACCACATCAGCGAGAAGGTATGGAACATGTATACACTGCTTGCAAATATGAGAATAGCATTCACATACATAAATGAAGACATGCTAAGAAGGATAATAACATCATTCATTAGACCAACCCTGGAATATGCATCAATAGTCTGGAGTCCTTATCTCAAAAAGCATATTGACAAGATTGAAAAAGTTCAAAGGGCCGCTACAAGATGGATACCAAGCTTAAGGGACCTAAGCTACGAAGAAAGACTAAATAAACTGAATCTACCAACACTACAGGAGAGAAGGAAAAGAGGTGACATGATAATGCTATATAAGTGCATATCAGGAAAGGAGAAAATAGACATAAATGATTACTTAACATATGGAGAAGCATCAGCAAGAGGACGCTGCAAAAAACTGCATAAGAAGAGAGGTGATAAAGACGTAAGGAAATTCAGTTTCCCAAACAGAGCAATTGATCAATGGAATGCACTACCGAATGAAATAGTGTGTGCCAAAACAATTCACAAATTTAAGGATATGTACGATAAATATGGTCTAAGACACGGGACAATACGAGCTTGACTCATTCCTGTAAAGATACAATTAGGTAAGAACAATTAGGTAAGAACACACACACACACACACACACTGAAAACAATACCAGCTTCCCTATTGCAGCTGTTAATTAACAAAAGAATCCCTCTGACTCTTGCTACCTGGAATATACGAGCCTTGGTTTATACTGACCATGATACGACCATGCTGTAGAACTGCCATTATTGTCCATGAACTGAAAATATATTCAACTTGCATTATTGCCTTGTCTGAGACTCGCTTCTTAGGAAAGGGCAACTTAACAGAAGCAGAAGGGTATACCTATTTCTGGAAGGGATACCCAGACAATGCACGAAGAAACCATGAAATTGGCTTTGTAGTCCGCAGCAAATTACTGCAGAATATCCCAGAAACACTTGTGGTTATATCAGAGAGGCAGATGTCTTGGTGCATATAACTGTCTAAAGGTCAATATGCAACACTCATTAGTGCCTCTGCCCAAACAGTTGATTCTGAGGACACAGTCAACGATTCCCTTTATGAATCTTTTGCTCATTGCCACATAATTACAAACTGATCCTGCTCGAGAAATTCATGTCAGAGTAGGAAAAGATAATTATCTTTGGCAAGGCATTATAGGCTGCCATGGTGTTGGCAACATGAGCAACAATGGCCTTGGACTGTTTTCCTCTTGCTCTTAACACAGTCTTGTCATCACCAACACCATTTTTCAACTTAAGAATAAACTCAGAACTACATGGTTGCACCCATGATCTAGTTATTTGCATCTAATTGACTGTCATTGTAAGAAAGTGAGATCAAAGAGAAGTTCTTATAACCCGAGCTATGCGAGGTGCTGAGTGCTCATCAGACCATAACCAAACCGGAATTAGTCATATGACCACAAATGCAATGCAGACCATCCACCAAGAAATTAAACTGTAGCAGTTTGAAGGATGTGGCAGTGTGAAACACCTTACAGACAAGCTCTCTCAATGGCCACCACTTGATCCAAACAATAATGCAATAACTTAGAGTGGCTAAACATTAAGACAATGTTCCAGAGCGCTAGCGAAGAAACCCTTGGCTTCTCCACTTGTTGCCATGAAGACTGGTTTGATGAAAATGCTGAGGGCATACATGACTTTGCAGTGAAGAATTGAGCACATTACAACTAGCTGGCTCATCCGAACTCTTTAACCCTAAAAATTGAATTCTGGAATCTCAGAAGTGAAACCCAGAGAAAACTGCATGACATGGGTGAAAAAATGGTGGACTGAACAGGCAAAAGACCTGCAAACACTGGCTGATATTAATGACATGAGTTCTACACATCCATGAAAGTCCTTTATGGGCCAACCAAACACAACAAAATCCCTGTTCGATCAGCCGAAGGAGAGCTCCTGAAAGACAAACAAGAAGTCCAAGAAAGATTGGAGCAAAACTTCAACAATTTACTGAATTGAAGAAACACACTGGATCACAATATCCTTGACAACATCCCAAATGCCCCTAAAGCATCGGATCTCAATGTCCCATCCACACCTGAAGAAACTGTTCAGGCCATCTGATCTCTAAAAAATAACGAAAACCATGGCCCAGAAGGCATACAATCTGAACTGATCAGAGAGGGTGGCCAGTTATTTCACCAGCATCCTCATAATCTCATACTATCTGGAACCAAGAAAAAATTCCATCTGAATGACTAAAACCTGATACTGAAATCATTTACAGGAAGAAAGAGGATCACTCAAATTGTGGCACCGGTAGAGGTATCTCCGTCCTTGTGAATGCTAGCAAAATACTACCCATGATAATAATATCCAGACTGACAAAACATTTGACTGAGACAACACTTCCTGAAACAGAATGTGATTTTCGGAAGGAAGGAAGCACCTGTGATATGATGTTTGTTGTCTAACAGATACAAACGAAATGCCACGAGCAGAACTGCGGCTTGTATAATGATTTCATTGATCTTGGAAAAGCATTGGACACTGTCAACAGAGAATATTTTTGGGTAAGCTCTGTCAAAATTTGGAGTTCCAAACAAATTTTTTACCCTCCTAAAGATCATGCAAAACAATATGAATGTTCACATATCCATAGCTGGGAGCAAATGTGAACTCTTCAGTGTGGATGTGGGTGTAAAGCGAGGATGTCCTGGCTCCTGTCATTTTCAACATCTATCTACCTATGCAGTCACCCTTTTAAGCCACCTCCAAAAGAATCCTGATAATGGAATTAAAATCCAGTCCCGTCTAGATGGTAACTTATTTAATCTCAGACGCTCTCAAGCACAATCAAAGAATGAAGTAGCTCATTTCCTAGAGCTGCAATATGCTGATGACTGTGCCGGCCTTGTACATACCCCAGAAGCTCTACAACTGAGTCTCACCATCGTTTCCATTATATACCATGCAATGGGACTCTGAATCCATTTCAATAACGCAACAATACCTCAGATATACAATGCAGCAGAGCCTTTTGCATTTCAGATAAATGGCGAAAATGTAAAACTGGTGGAGAATTTTACCTACCATGGAAGTGTGCTCATAGATAAACATAACATTGATGCAGAAGTCCTTGCACTAATCAACCACGCCTCAGCCTCTTTTGGGCATCTCAGATCCAGTCTTTGAAAACACCAACTTGATAACTTAGACAAAGGTATCAGTATGTGCGGCTGTATGCTTCTCCACCCTCTTATACAGTGCTGAATCCTGGACTACCTACCAATGTCATATCAAACAACTTGAGTTTTTGCCCATCTGATGCTTACAGTGCATCCTAGGAGTTACATGGGCAGAAAAAGTCGCTCACTCACAATAATTCCAGTGGGCTAAATGAACGAGCATAGAAACTATGCTGCCTAAAAATCAGCTTAGATGGGTCGGATACATGTTCCACATGTCTGAGTACTGCCCTCTCCACCAGGATCTGTATGGTCAGCTCCCTGCAGCATGTTGCAACCCAGAGGGACAGAAGAAGAGATATAAAGATCATATAAGGACAACTCTAAAGAAATGGAACATCATACCAAAAGATTTTGAAACCAGTGCCTCTGACAGAAAACAGTGGCATGCCCTCTGCAGCGAAGGAACCATCCATTTTGAAGAAACTCAGAACCTGACCAGAGAAGAGCGTAGACAATGGAGGTACAACCAAAACAAAGTTCTTCCAGCTAACCCGGACATCACATGCCAACTGTGCGGCTGAATTTGTGGACGTAGAATTTATCTGCACAGTTACACTGTTGGCACGAAAGGCACAGAAACCCACCGTCTTAGTGACTATAGCAGTCGTGGTCTGTAGTAGATGAACAGCTTTCAGTACCAGTAAATAGATGTGTGTGTGTGTGTGTGTGTGTGTGTGTGTGTGTGTAACAGTCATAGTAGATAAGAGAGTTAATGTGCGAAAAAGCTAATTTGAAAAAGTCAAAATGTGAATGAGTAAGTGAATTAATGAGGGAGGGTCAGAGACATGATGTGAGAGAGAATTAGTGACCGACTGGAGAGAGTAGTGGCGAAAATGCATGTGTGAGTGAGTGAGAGAAAAGTCAACAAATATGTGAATATGCACTGGTGATGAGAGAGAGACTGTACCATATCATCTAATATACTATAGCAGTAGGTGTGTGTGTGTGTGTGTGTGTGTGTGTGTGTGTGTGTGTGTGTGTGTGTATTTTGGGCAGCTGATACTACACATTCAAATCGCACCAAAATTGGCACAAAAATCGCAAAAAATTCGCTGATGTGAAAAAGCTTGGTCCCATCACGATTGAAAAACTTTGACTATATTTAATGAACGATCTCATTTTGACCAAAAAACGCTGCTCCAGGCGCCCAGCAAAGGATCTCCGTAGAATTTTTTGCCCACAGGTATAACTAAAATATATTATAGCAGCGTGAGAGCCCTCCACAGGAGCAAGTGCGAGGGGCCCGAAGGGCCCACGAGCACTTGTCTATACTATGCATCGTGAAGGAGAATTGAAAATACAGGCAGCATTTTATTTACTTCATTCAATTGTTACTGGCATAATTAACCCCTGTAACGAATAGTGAAATAGAAAAATAAGTGATAACGTAAGGAGACAGACGAGTCATCAAGAAGATAAATTCTTTTCCTTATCAGTTTTGCGGGCTGTAAGGGGTAACCCTTGTCTCCAGCTGTTTACTTAGCTGTCACTGGACTGATAACACACCAGATGTTTTTCTAACAAGTTAAGCAGAAAATCCCTCTTGTCCTTGAACTGTGGGTGTAACTTACAGTGTGGGAGTAGCTAAAATAGAGTATTTGCCAATACAAGCCTAAATAACGTTTGCTTTGCCTTCTTAATGGCACGTCAGTGGTCTTGTGTAATTTGTGTAACTTCGCCATTGGCTCCCCTTTGTAGCAGGTGCCTCTGTACTTGGTGAGCGGCTGTAGATATTCCATAAGACAGCCCAGTGGTTAATTAGCTGAGAGAGGCAGAGTAAGTCTGCTTTATAAGGTCGAGGAAAATGTGAAGAGACACATTTTTTTTCTCATTTCGTACACACATCGCTATACACATTTTTGTCTCATATTGTACACACATCCCTGTACACATTTTTGTCTCATTTTTTGTACACACATTTTTGTACACATTTTGTCTCATTTACTGTCACGTTACACTTTTGTCACATTGTGTTGCACTTTTCCCCAACACTACTCAATACGTGACTTTGATTACAAAACACACTGTTTGTGCACCATTTCCCAGTTGTGGTTCACTCCTCTATTTACACTAGTGTGTGATTTATATCTGGATTATTTCATTGAAGTCTCCACGTTTCCTCGAGCTTTGTGAGTACTTAGCTTCCACTGAGTGTATTCTGGTTAGGTAAGAAATAACTTCTTTTATATTTGTATTCTGAGGCCTATATGAATCCTCGTTTTGTAAAACGAACCCTGGTTTCTTCTTTGGTTGCGTATGATATACTGTAGTGTACAGTAAAGTTAGGTTAGTTTTCTTGTAAGCTTTACCTTCTCCCTTTTAGTGATTAATTAAGGGCTAAGAGTGCACCGTAATATACACCCCCATAACACAGTTTATGTAGGCATAATAGTATCCTTTCAGTGTCTTCAGTAGTGCAAGGTAACAAGAGATTAGTACTAGGATATGATGCTAGTCATGAAGAAGTGCCATGTAAAGGATGTAGCTCCGTGGTATAGTTTGTGGGAGTTAATATGAAAATAAGCATGTTGAATTAGATGAAGATACAGACAAACAAATAAGGAAGTAAGGGACTGTTGAGGTGCTGATATGAATGTGATTGAAATTACCTCGATAAATACTTTGAGATGGTTTAGCTATGTGAAGATTATGTAGAACGAGAGGCTGACTAGAAAAGTGTATATGTGTGTGGTGGAGGGGGAGAGAGGGAGAAGGTGACCAAGAATGCAATGGAGTGGAGAGACATACGAGGGGGGTAGGAGTGAATTGGAGGGAGGGCAGCCAAATGGCAAAGGGCACAGCGTTGTGGAGCCGATTTGTCTATGGCCATCTTACGGGATTAAGTCATCTGGCACTTAATAGATAGATAGACAGCTAACAGAATGTGAGTTAAAACATATTTGTGCCGGTGTACAGTTGGGTACTCTAAAGACCTATCTGTCGGCGCACCATGAGGGACGTGACTGTCTCGGTAGTGAAGCACAATCACAATATGAAATGGTGTCTCACAACAATGATTTTCATTTAGAAAATGGTGCCTGTCAGCTTTCAAGGCTAGCGTTATTTTCCATGTCTTCATGAGATGCAGTACAGTTTGTAAACTAGCATCATGAAACAACTGCACGGTGCTAAAATAGTTTAGTATTCTAAAAGAAAATATACTTATATTCTGAGAAAAGAATGAAACTAAGCCTTAAGAAATGCTGTATTTTGGTTCTCATCAAACACATTTGACATATCACAAAAACATATGTAAAGCATTTTATATATCCCATTGGATCCCAGGAGTGCTGGGCGAGGCATTGCACTGGGAGGGTACTAAGCGTACCTCCCTCCGCCAATCGGCTCATAGTCGCGAAGCTCATTGGTCCCTATCCGGGGGTTCCCTACTTTATAAAGACTTGAAAAATCCCAGTTCTGTGCAATACTCGGGTCACTGGGCTCCAATGGGTTTTATATATATATATATATATATATATATATATATATATATATATATATATATATATATATATATATGTGTGTGTGTGTGTGTGTGTGTGTGTGTGTGTGTGTGTGTGTGTTTTATTTCCCATATTTATCGTGTCCATGTACGGAGGCAGAAAGCTGAAAATGTAAGAGTAATTATGGTGTGCAAGATAGAACACCACCAAACTGGCTTGAAGTCCATTATTTTTTGGAGGGTGGGGGAGGCTGTATAAATAAGAGATGGAGTGTTAACTGTTTGAAATAACGTACCTTGTTAGCTCATGTTCTGCACATCCGGGAGAGCTTCCGATCTAAACGTGGAGTGACCAGCGTTTGTGAAAGCCTTGTAACATATATGCATCCAGATTAAGTAAAGACAGAAATTAGTGGCTGATATACAAGATATTAAGATTCAGACAACTGTATCTAAAACTCTGAAGAGCCAATCCTTAAGTCAATTTAAAAGTGAACGTAAATACTAACTGTTACCGCCTGACTGATTCTGTCACTGAATAAATATTAAAGATAAAACAAAATAATTATTCATCCCTCCTAACTGCATGAAAAAACACGGAAAATCTGGATTTCATGAAGCATGCTATTCGTAAATGTTACTGAGATAAATGACAGACTAGACACGATGGGAAAGCACCTGAACTTTTGTACCCTTTTAATATAGTGCTTCTGTTATGTATAATCTTGGTACAAAGGGTCCGGTTAAGCAAAACTTTTAGGACATATGAAGCTTAATGCATGCGCTTGATTTTTTCTTTTGACTGTGAACCATTTTCGCAACACGGAACTCTCATATAGATTGCCAGTTGTCACCCATCTTGAATTCCTTTTTGAACAAAGAACGTAAGATTAACGAAAAGATTGTGACCAAAAATTTTGCAACCTACTGTACACTGGATGGCTTTGGGAGTAGACAGGAGACCTTTTACCAGCGACAAGAGGTCAAGTGAAGCCAGATGTGCCGTCGTTTGCCTCGCCGTATAAAGGATAAGGCGGGGATGTGTTCACTTAGTATCAAAGCTTTGAGTCAGCTGGAATGAGGTAGGTCGTCAACTCTGATTAAATCTATTAGTAGCTATATATGGATTCCTTTCTAACTTCTCTATCTCCTGTCTTCTCAGTCTGTTCTATCGAAATCCTTTCCCTCCTTCACTGTAATGAACAAGTTTCACCTCTGTAACCAATAACAGATATTTGGAGAAAGATTGATACAGACAGAGAGATTTATAAACAGCAAGGGAAGGAGAAAAAGAGGAAAAATAATACGGTATATTGATACAGAAACACAGAAATACAGAAAAAAATGAAGAAAAGACAGAAAAAAAAAACTTACGACAGAAAACCAGTGAATGGCAGTAGTACCGTAGTTAGACGATGATTAATCAGACGGAAAGACAGGAAAGTAGAGAGAAAAATAGATGGATGAATGGATGGATATAGATAGGCTGGTACATAGACAGACAGATAGGGAGACAGATAGGGAGACAGATAGATAGATGGATAGACGGACAGACATTTAAACAAACAGATAGATAGGGATAGATACAGGTAGGTACAGATAGATAAATGGATAGACAGATAATTTCAACAGACAGAAATGGATAGATACGAATAAACTGACCACACAACTGATTTAAAATGACCCTTGACAGAATTGGCTAGGCAAAAATACACCAACAACTGACTACAGAGAAACAGACTGTTGTAGATAGATAGATAGATAGATAGATAGACAGATAGAGATAGAGAGATAGATATAGATAAATAGACAGCCAGACAGACGGTCAGACTGATAGACAGGTGGGTAAGTATGTAGACAGACCCATATAGGTAGATGACAGACATATGGATAGTCCAATGGTTACTTGAAGACAAAATGACTGATGGAGCTGAACTGCCTAACAGTAGAGTGGTTGGGTCAGTATAACACGGGTAATACTGTTAAAACAAATGAAACCTAATCTAGTGGACCCTGCCCTCCTTCCTCCTGCCTTGCCTTACTACCTGCCTGCCCACTCAATTGCCTTCCTGCCTGTCGATCTCTCTGCCTGCCTGCTTGCTTGCCCAACTTTCCAGTTCCTTCCTGCCTGCTTTCTTATATGTCCACCTACTTGCCTTAATATTTTTAGTCCATCCCGCCTGTGTCCCAGATTTGCCTGCCTGTTGTCTTTCTCCCATGCATGTTTCTCTATCTGTCTTCCTGACTGCATACTTTCCTCTTCCCCTGCACGAGACCTTGCTTCCTTCCATCCTCTCTCACTCTCTGCCAACCTGCATCCCTCTCCTTCATTGCTTACTATCCATTGCTGCCTGCCATCTTCCGTAATATTTTCCCCCCCTTCCTTCAGTGTCATTCATCTTCCCAAGTTACTAGTCTCCTTCCCTGCCTCCCTGTCTTCAACCCTACTTCCCTCGCTGCCTGCTTGTCTTCAACCCTGCCTCTCTCCCTCTCTGTCTGTCTGTCTTCAGCCCTACCTCCTTCCCTACTTGCCTGTCTTCAACTCTCCCTATCACTGCCTTCCGCTCGTCAGCCCTTCCTCTTCCTGCCTGCCTGTCTTCAATCCTGCCTCTCCCTGTCTGTCCGTCCTCAACCTTGCTCCCCCCCCCCCCGTGCTTGGCTGTCCTTAAACTTGTCTTCTACTTTGTCTACCACTCTTTATCCCTGCCTGCCTCGTTGCCAACCTGTCTTCAATCCTGCCTCCTCCCTGCCTGCCTGTCTTCAATCTTGACTCCCCCCTTCCTGCCTATTTCAACCTTGTCTCCCTCCACTTCCTGCCTGTCTTCACTCCCCCCTCCCCCCTGCCTGCCCATCTTCAACCCTGCCTACTTTCATGCCTGTCTTTGTTCAACCCTGCCTTCCTTCTTCTCTGCTTGACTTCACATATACATTGCCGTCACCCCACACTCACACCCCACCTCCACCACTGCCATCCTTCTTTAATCCCACCTACTCTGTCTGTCTCTCTGTCTGTCTGTCTGTCTGTCTCTCTCTTTCTCTCTCTCTCTCTCTCTCTCTCTCTCTCTCTCTCTCTCTCTCTCTCTCTCTCTCCTGGTCGGATGGTAATTTTGCTGTCTTATCACTGGGTCAGAGTTTCCAGTAGGCGTAATTTAGTGAGAAAATGAGGAAATGTAAGAAAGACTATGTCAACTTGTACGTTAATTATCTGATCTGTGTGTGTGTGTGTGTGTGTGTGTGTGTGTGTGTGTGTGTGTGTGTGTGTGTGAGAGAGAGAGAGAGAGAGAGAGAGAGAGAGAGAGAGAGAGAGATTATTAAACCCACGAGTGAAAGCGCGACAGAGATGTGTGTCTGGTTTCTGTTCGGTCTCTCACTCTGTCTGTCTGTTTGCTAACAAGATTGTTAGATTAAAAACGTAATGAAGGGATGTGCACCAAAAGGCATATCAACTGAGTATTATCAGAGGAAGAACTGGTGCTGAAGCTTTGGTCAAATTAGGTCATAGGTCATTAGGTCAGGCCAGTTACGAGTAAAACAGTTTTGATTCGATTTTCACATAACTTGGTGGAACGACTGAAGGACAGGAAACGATGAAATTATTCAATTTTGAGAAAAATTGGCCAAAGGTTAAGGTTACAAGGCAAGGTTAAACGTTCGTCCTTTGACTCAAATAGATTTGATTCGATTTTGGATCAAACTTGGTGGAAATGTTAAAGGTCAGTCAAGGATGACATTTTTCTATTGTCATAATAAATAGTGCAAAGGTCAACGTTATAGGAAATATTTTAATTTAAATAACTTTTGACCAAGTTTTGCACCAAGCACTATGGGTAGGTAAAGGGTCAGATAAGGATGAAGTAATTCGATTTTGAGAACAATCAGTCAATAGTAATGGGTATAGAACAGAGTCAAAGTTTCGGCTTTAAAGCAACTGAAGGACGCGGGTCTTGCACATTCTCAGTGCCTCTTACATTTTCTTTGAACTAAAGACAGATATTTAATGAGGGAGACAAAACAAAAAAAATACTGTGTCGGTAGCCAGTGGGACAGAAACGTGTATGTTGGCATGACAGATGGGCAGTTGTATGTGGGTTACAAAATTTATATATACAGAAAAGTAAAATTGCAAGCAAAACAGAAAGGGCTTAACTAAGATTTGAGAAATATTCTGATAATAGATTCTGATGACACAATGATGTCGACAGTTATCGTCAGTAGGCTACAAACTTGCATAGAGAGATGTGGACAGATAAGCAAGCTTATTGTACAGACTTAAATGTTTGTATGTACACACACACACACACACACACACACACACACACACACACACACACACACACACACACACACACACTGTATGTATGTAATATATATATATATATATATATATATATATATATATATATATATATATATATATATATATATATATATATATATATATATGAATAAATAAACCCCCCCAACAAAAACACATGATATATCTTTAATGGGGCCACGTATTAGGCAGGGTGGGACCCCCTTAGGCCACCCTCACCTCACGAAGGTCGGCCCCCAGGGGTTCCTGGTTAGTCTTTACATACGGCCATGGTTTTTAACCTTGGAACAGAAGGTTTTCCATAATGATAGATGTTCATCCTGGCATGTCTGGCAAGGGTGGGGGGGCCTCTAATGACTACTCCTGATGGGTGGAACTACCCTCAGGGGGGACAACGCCTTATTGTTTACGCAGGCACATGAAATTTTGCACAATAGATCTCCACCCAGACCAGGGTCAAAGAGGGCGGGACATCACAGGTTCTACCCTCCTACTCTGGACGAGTAATTAATCGTTTCTTTCTCCTTACGATACTGCAGGAGGGTGGAAGATAAATCAAACATGTAATTTTCTTGTGTGTGGTATGTGTGGGCGCTCACCACACTCACTTGACGAAGTGCTGCTCTTGGGTGTCTGCCCTTTCCTCTCCTCTATCCTTCTTTCCTTCCATCCTCTTCTGTCTTTCTTTCCTTCAGTCTTTCCTCGTCCTTCTGCCTGTGGGTGACTCTAAACTGAGTGACAACCCAAATGGTTTCCTGTACACCACGAAAGCATTTACTACACTGGGTGGTAACCATACAACCAAATTTTGGCGTCTGGTAGTTTAGTGGGTAATCATGGAGCTCCAATCGGACTGAGCCGGTGAAGGTTTATATCCAAGGAATGGTTGGGGTGTGTTGCTTATGTAATGCCACTCAGGGATGAGTGTGGTTGGTCACTCATCTTAAATTTCAGGACCAACTTGCCTAGTCCCGGCCTCCTACTCTCCTCATGGAGCAACGTAGGATTGGATAATGAATGATTGATGAAGGAATTTTCTTGTTATTATTCTTCACTTTCGCAGCACTTATTTTCCATTGTTCTCTTTCTCTTCCATTTCTGTCCTCCGCCAGCTCCGTAACCCCACCTTTCCAATACCAATTTCTTTCCTTCCTTCCTCCTTCACACTTACCCTCCCAAATAAGTAAATTCCTAAGTCCTTTCACTGCTCCTCCGTTGAATCAATCTATTCTTTCCCCTTCCCCCCTTCCCTCCCCGAACCATTCGTTGCTCCACCAGCTCTTCGTTTATCCACTCCTCCTTTCTTCCTTCGTACTCCCCAGTCTCGTATAGTCACCTGTCTAAGCAACTTTATTTCTTCCCTTCTCCCTTGCCATTTTCTCCTAATATCACATTCCCTTACATCCTCCACTCCACCAGGTGTTTCCAGCGATCGCTTCTCTAAATCTATCATTGTTTTTCCGCTTTTACTTTGACCTCGTCCATCCTTCAAATCCCCAGGTATTTTTCTTACATTCTTCTCTTGATTCCCATTAACCTTCTTTTCCTCAGTCTTCCTCTCGTTCGTTGTCGCCTCTGTATCGTTACCTTCCCTCGCTCGAATTTTCTCACCCACAATATGTATGTTTCATCACTTCTAGTCTCCTTCCTGCCTTGTCCCTGCTCCACCCAATGTCCTTTACAAACCGTAGCCATAGCTTTCCACTATTCAGTACCATCAAGAGCTGACATCTTCAGCTCGATGCTCTAAATATCGTCCAGATGCTGACAACTGTCAGTACTTGGTCCATAATATTTCTGTATGAAGAAATGTTTCACTCATTGCTCCCATATTCCCTTCAAATGTACCAACTACTCTCACTCAACTTCCAGATGGTCTCATGTGACGCCAGAATGTTGCTGCCAATCTGTTGTAACTGACCAGAACTTACCCGGACCCAAAGAGTACTGAACGACAAAGGAGCTCGTGCAGCAGATGAAGTCATGAATATTCAGTCCACTAAAAACTATCACCCTTAACTGCAGAGCCTCGACCCCCAAGATTCCATGACCTATATAATTCACCTCCCACTGTGCACACTCAGTCATGGCTGGAGAAGAACTGAGTCTGAAATTCAAACATCCATTCTCACATCCACTATCGCAAGGATAAAGAGATTATTGGAACCAGGCCTATCGTCTTGATAAAGGGCTGGCACAGAGTGAGGTGGGCGGAGAGTCCGTGACTTCTTCAGCCAGGCGGGTTCAGTTGTAGTTTGTTACAATGATCCGAGGAACTTCTACTCCACTACACCAGGAAAATATTAAAGTGTAATGACAACTTCCTTCACAGTCCAGGATTAGTGGTTGTTGAATAAAGTGTGAGGGACAGTTTGCGTACTGGCGATACACTCTTAAAATATCAACATATTTTACTACTTATATCTACTGCACTAGACAAGACCAGGAACGAAAACAGAAGGCAAACAACGAAAACAGAAATGACGAAGACAGTTATTACCTCGATGAAATTATGTAATTTCACTTGGTGATAAGGCGCTCGTGTGTGTGTGTGTGTGTGTGTGTGTGTGTGTGTGTGTGTGTGTGTGTGTGTGTGTGTGTGTGTGTTTGTGTGTGTGTGTATATGTGTATGTGTGTGTGTGTGTGTGTGTGTGTGTGTGTGTGTGTGTGTGTGTGTGAGAGAGAGAGAGAGAGAGAGAGAGAGAGAGAGAGAAAGAGAGAGAATCTTTACCCCTAGTGCTGGAGGCTGTACATTGTCAAGGGTTTTTCGTCCACTGTAAATATTGATCTGTCTGCGGAATACTTACGGCCTGTGATTGTCCCTTCATTATTTTATTGTTTATTTGCCTCAGGAAATGACTGGTGTGTGAGAGGACCAAGTTTCTGAACATACTGACGCGTTCCCGTGATGTGATGGGGAGGAGTGCTGTGTGATCCTTATCATGTTTTACGAATATAATAAGAAGAACGTTTTCCAGAAAATACAGAAATCACACACACACACACACACACACACACACACACACACACACACACACACACACACACACACACACACACACACACACACACACACACACACACACACAGCATTAATTATCATCGGTACAGAATTTCCTCTGTTTTTGTCCTAGATCACAGACATGTCTTTGTGAGGCAAGGGAAGGGAGGAGGAGAGGAGTAGGAGGAAGGGAGGAGGAGAGGAGTAGGAGGAAGGGGGGCAAGGAGGGTAGCGGAAAAGGGGGAGAGGAAGGAAGCGGAAGAGGAGAGAGGAGAGGAGAGAAAAGGGAGCAGGTGAGGTAAGAACAAGAGGAAGTGAATATCTATCTATCTATCTATCTATATACCTAGGCTGCTTCCCCCAAGGAAAGCGAGGCAGCCGAGACAGGACGACACACTCCCAATTTACTCATCCACTCAAAAACATTCATTCGTATCTTAGCCCCAAATGGGAGAAGGGACAGATCCTCACCGCACCACACCGCAAGAGGGTCAACTGCACAGTGCAATCAGTGACATCCGCAGCAGGGCCCGACAGCAGAGCTGGTTTACCCCTGCCACATCATAATGGAACCATCCTCTTACCTGCACCTGACCTGATCAGCTGATCAGATAAAATGTGGGAGCATATCGCCTCAGGGCTGCATCATCATTTTTTCGTTCACCAATTCTCTCCACTCATTTCTATCATGCACAGCCACTCTTCCTTGCTCAACAGAAATCCCTCTCGCATCCAACACTCTCTTCACAGTCCATCCATCCTATTCGTGGTCTTCCTCTCAGCCTTACACCTCTCACATCAGATCTAGTTATCTTTTTCACCACTCGCACATTATCCGTTCTCTCCATATGCCCAAACCATCACAACACTCGATCAGCCATCTCCCAAACAACTCCAGTTCTCCATCGCACTTTATCATTTCTCACTCGATCCACACGCGTCACCCCGCACATACTCCTCAGACACCTCATCTCCATTACATTCAAACTTTTCCTCTCTGTTACACCCATATTCCATGTTTCAGCCCCATATAATGCAGTTGGTACCACAGCATCCTCATACAGCCTTCTCTTTATATCCATTCTAAGCGCACGACATCTAAACACGTTTTTCATTTCTCTCTGCACCTTTCCTACATCATTCAATCTAAACTTCACTTCTGCATCTATCCTTCCATTAACAGCAACATGTGACCCTAAATACTTAAAACACTCTACCTCCTCAAGCAACTCACCATTCAAAACTATATTCATCCTCCTACCATCTACCAACCTCGTACACTTCATCACTTTACTCTTATTCTCATTTACTTTCAATTTCCTCCTTTCACACACCCTTCCAAACTCCTCTGACAATTGTCTCAATCTCTCCTCTGAATCAGCTACCAGTACAGTATCATCCGCAAACAGCAGCTGTTTCAGATTCCACTCTCTACCATCAACATTCACTGGACTCAGACCTCCACCTAACACTCTTCATTCACCTCCCTTACAACACCATCAATATAAATATTAAACAACCAAGGTGACATCACACATCCCTGCTGCAGCCCCACTCTCATGGGAAACCAATCACTCACAGTATTTCCCACTCTTACACACACACTACTATTTACATAAAAACTTTTCAATCCTTTTAGTAACCTATCATCAAGCCCATACAATCTTAAAACAGTCCACAAAGCCTCCCTATCAATTCTATCATACGCTTTCTCTAAATCCATAAACGTCCAAAACATATCCTTACCTTTCGCTAAATACTGCTCACACACCTGTCGCACAGCAAACACCTGATCCACGCATCCCCTCCTTCTCCTAAAGCCACATTACTCATCACCAATCACTCCCTCTGTACCCCCTCTAATTCTCTTAATTACCGTAACACTCTACCTTACACCTTACCTACAACACTCAACAGACTTATACCCCTAAAACTAGTACATTAATACTTATCACCCTTACCTTTATACAGCGGGACCACATAAGCACTTGCCCAGTCAACTGACACCATAACTTGCACAAAGCACACATTCAACAATCTTACTAACCAGTCAACAATAGTCGCTTCATCTCATTTCAGGCATTCCACAGCACACCCATCCATACCTGCAGCTTTCCTTGTTTTCATCTCCTTCACTGCCTCCTGCACTTCCTCCATCATGATCAAAGAATCATTCAACTCTCCCAGTTCATTTATTCCTTGCACCCTTCCATCTGCCACAATCTCAGCCTCCTTTTCGTCCTCTACATTTAACAATCTTTCAAAATACTCCACCCATCTCTTCCTACCTGCATCCAACTCGGTTACGATCCTTCCATCCTCTCTTTATACTCGCTCTTCCTTCCCAGACTCTCCCTTTCGCACCTTTTTCACCTCATTCCAAAACATTTTCTTATTCTGCTGAAACTTCTCAGTCAACTGCCTACCCCACCTCTCATCTGCTGTCACTTTAGCATCATGTGCTGCCCTTCTCGCCCTATTCCTCTTGTCCTTATACCTCTCTTATGACACCTCATCCTTCCTCTGCAGCCACACTTCACATGCACTTCTCTTCTCTGCCACATCCATACTTACTTCCTCACACCACCATTCACTTCCCTTTCTTACACCACCACCCAGGGCCGGACTCAGGGGTGGGCCCACGGGGCCTGGGCCCCGGGCCTCCCACCAGAAGGGGCCTCCCACCATACGTTAGGCAACTTGACATTTTGTACTTTTCATTACCAAAACAGGGCCAATTTGGTAATGAAAAACTCGTCAGATAATGAATAAGCATGATTTGGTAGTCTATTGCATTTGGGATGGTAATGAACTTGATTGGATGATGTACTCAATTAATCTGTTGGCTTTTAGAATATGCAGATACAGAACATATGCCGTTAATTTTCAAATGAATAATTTTTTGCCTTATACATGTACCTATATTGGCAAGGGGTAAATATATGAATAATCTTTTTAAGATATTTGGTAATGACACTGATAATGCCCTGGCTCTGAACATTGGTGTGTCACAGCTTCATCCAGTCTGCTCTGTTCGAGATCTGGGTGTTTATTTTAATTCAGAGTTAAAATACAAGGAACATATTAATCAAGTTGCCGGAGGGTGCAACTTGCATATCAGAAATCTGTACTCTGTGAGAAAATTCCTGAATAGACGGTGCCTCGTAACATTGGTCCATGCAGTGGTCTTGTCTCGTGTTGATTATTGTAATTCACTGTAGACTGACCTTCCAAATATTATACTAACAAACATTCAGTCTGTGTTGAACAGGGCAGCACGGCCTATCGTTGGTCGTCCCCCAAGAACCTCAACTACACCGTTCCTAACTGAGTTGCATTGGTTACCAGTAAGGCTAGAATTGAATTTAAACTGTCTTATTACATTCAAGGTTTTTAAGTTTGGTGAGCCGAAGTATCTTGCTGAATTGCTGAAACTCACATCGGCAAGCCCTGGTGTGATGTTACGTAGTGAAGATGAGTCCTTGTGTCTTGAGCCAGGAGCCATTCACCAGTCATCTTTCTCTGATCGTTCTTTTGTGTATAGAGCCCCTAGATTATATAACAGATTGCCATTGTACATGAGACAACTCTTTTCTGCTGTATCCTTCAAGCCTTTTTTCAAAATGCTATGACCTGGAGAGAGGTACTATGACGGATGATTACAGGGCTTACTTATTGCCACTTTCATATATATCTATATATATATATATATATATATATATATATATATATATATATATATATATATATATATATTTACTGATGAAGTATGTAGTGTATATGAGAGATGTCACAATTCTTGTAATTGTAAAATTAATGTATATGTCTGTCGAGCGCTTGTGAATTCCCTATGGAAGAACTGGCGCTTTTGGGAAAAAAAAAAAAAATATTATTATTATTATTATTATTATTATTATCCGCCATCATCATCATTATTATCTATCTATCTATCTATTGCCAGACGCCTCAATCCCGTTTGGGGTGGCCACAAACAAATCGCCTCCACGTCGTCCTGTCCCCCGTCATTTCACTGCCCTGCTCCCAACTCACACCCCCCTCTCTCATATACCTCTCCACCCCATCCCTCCATCTCATCCTCGGCCTCCCCGTCCCTCTTCCCCCCTCCACCTCACTCACATACACTCTCTTCGTCAGTCTTTCACCCTCCATCCTCTCCACATGGCCAAACCACCTCAGTGTGTTCCTCATAACGCTTCCTATCACATCCACATCAACACCACAACGCTCCTTTATATCCGCATTCGTCCTCCTGTCTCTCTATGTGACCCCACAGGCTCCTCTTAAATAACTCATTTCCACTGCTCTCACTCTTGACTTGTGTCCTTCCAGCAACGTCCAAGCTTCACTTCTGTACGTTAGAGTTGGTATCACAATACTGTCATGTAGTAACTTTTTCACTTCCATGCTCACTTCCCTGTTTCTTATCACTGCTTTCAAAGAACCAGCAACCTTTCTTCCCTGCTGTACCCTTTCAAGCACTTCACCCTCCAAACCTCCATCCTTACTCATCACACTATCCAAGTACTTAAACGTACTCACATTTTCCAATTCCTCACCATCCAACCTCGCTATACAGTCACTGACTTCACCTCTCTCAAAGACCATCACTTTACTCTTCCCTACATTCACCTTTAGATTCCGTTTCTTACACACTCTCCCAAACTCATCCACCAAGCCTTGCAGCTCCCCTTCGTCTTCACTCAACAACACAGTATCATCTGCAAACAACAGTACAGGGAGTTTCCAAACACTATCCTCTCTCACCAAGGCCACTCCAACATCCACTACCCTACCTTGTACCTCTTTTATTACCCCATCCATGTACAGATTGAACAACCATGGAGACATGACACATCCCTGTTTCAAACCAACTTTCAAGAGAAAAATTCACTTAGTTCACCATCCACACGCACTGCAGCCTTCGCACCATCGTACATACTCTTCACAGCATTCAACAACTTCCCATCTACTCCATATATTCTTAACACTTTCCACAATCCTTGTCTATCCACCCTGTCATATACTTTCTCCAAATCCATGAAAGCCGCATACAACTTCTTTCCCTTCTCTAGAAACTTTTCCACTAAAGATCTAAGAATGAATATCTGATCTACACAACCTCTTCCTTTCCTAAAGCCTCCCTGTTCTTCTCCAACTAATTTCTCTGCGCTTTCTCTAACTCTGTCAATAAGTATCCTACCATACATTTTTCCTATTATACTAAGAAGACAAATGCCCCTATGATTACCACACACTTCTTTTTCCCCTTTTCCTTTGTACAAGGGAATAATTATACCTGACTTCCAATCCTCCGGGACTCTACCTTCCTCCCAGGCCAATCTGCACATCTTCCGCATCCATTCTACTACTATCTCTCCCCCATGTTTCAGCATTTCACCACACACTCCATCAATTCCTGGGGCTTTCCCCGATTTAACTTTCTTCATTGCTTCCACAACTTCTATCCTACTGATTTCTTCCTGTCTTCTCACCTCCCTCCTTTTCCCAGCCATTCCCCAACCACTTATACTCGCATTACTTCCATCCTGTATGTTCAACAATTCCTTAAAGTGTTCTCTCCATCTGCTCACTTTTTCTCCCTTCTCCGCTAGTAATCTACCATTTTTATCTTTCACTCCCCTGCTAACTTCGCTTTCACCCTGCCTTACTCTTTTCACCTCTTTCCAGAACATTTTCTTACAGTCCCTCCACTTTACACTCAAATTGCTTCCAAATTCCTCATCCACTCTCTTCTTACTCTCTCTTACTAATCTTTTCACCTCTCTCTTTCTTTCTACATATAACTCTCTCTTCTGCCTCTCAACTTCTTCCACGCCCCTATTTCTCATCCATTTATTGTATGCTTTCTTCTTTTGTGCCACAGCCTGTTTCACCTCTTCAGTCCACCACGCTGTTCCTTGCACCCCCCTCCGTCTTCTCTTCCTTCCACACACCACATCACATGCTGCACATATTTCTTCTGTAAATATCCTACACACACCTTCCACGTCTCCCATCTGCTCCAATTCATAATTGCCCAATCGTTCCTCCACTTCTCTCTTATACTCTGCCTTTTTCTCATCCTCTTGTAACCTTTCCACTCTCCTTGCAACTACTCGTTCCTCTCGTCTTTCCCTTCTTCTATTCCTCCATCTTCCTTGAATTTTAATTCTGGCCACCACCAAGTAGTGGTCAGAAAGTCCACTCCCCCAGCCTCTATGAACTCTTGCATCCATTACACATCTTCGCATCCTTTCATCCACACACACATAATCAGTCATTGCCTTCCTTTCATTCAGTTCACCACCCACCCTTCTCATCACTCGCCATGTATACCTGTGGATCATTTTATGCCTGAAGAGGGTATTGGCTATCACCAACCCCCTCCAGCACAAATGTCCACTAATGCACTCCCATTCTCATCTGTCTCAGCAGGCACACCCCACTCACCAACTATTCCATCCACCTTCACATTCCCAACTTTACCATTCATATCACCAATCGACAACACTCTCTCATTCCTTCCAAACTTTTCCATGCACACTTCCACATTTGTCCAGAACTCTTCTCTCACTCTTCTAGCACGATCTTGCGTTGGCGCATACACACACACAATCGCCCACATTTGTATTCCAACTTTCAACTTTACCCACACAATTCTTGACCCAACTGATCCATACTGGCTTATGCTCCTCTTCCATCTTTTACTCACAACTATACATACTCCTTCCTTTGCCCTCTCATTCTCACCTACTCCTGCACATATACCCCATCCATACTCCCATTCTCTCACACTTTCTCCTCTCCATTTTGTTTCAGTTATTTTACATACATCCACTTTCGCACCCTCAAGCACCTGGACAATCTCTCTCTCTTTCACCTCATCATTCGCTCCTCTTACATTCCACGTAGCCATTACCAAGTCCTTTCTCCGGTCCTGGGTCGTCATCGTTTGGTCAGTCCTTGTCCGAGGCTTGTTTGTTTGTTTTTTTAGTTAATTGTTTTCCGGGGAGGGGCACTAACCCTCCGCGAACCTTTTAGTCGCCTTTTACGACAAGCAGGGATACTGGGGGAGTATTCTTGAAAATGAAAAACTGAATCTGGGAATGAAAATTGAAGAATATGATTATATATCCATGTTCAAATCTGGCAGCCCTGGAGCCGGTGCCAGCAGCCAACAAGTGTTCATATTTGATCACCTGTTGTCACTGTCAGAGGATTTCATTCCTGTCATCGATCAGTTCATAGCTTCTCTTAGCCAACGGCTACATGCGTATGAACTGATGTCAGGTCGCTTTGGCTGCTTCTGACGACTGACAAAGCTCTCCTCTGAAGAGCTGTCTAGAGAAGCTAAGAAATTACTGGATGTCTATCCCAATGATCTGGAGACTTCATTTCCTGAAGAGCTCATCCAGTTATGCTGACGAAGAGCCAAATGACAATAGCACTGAGCTATTTCTCTACAATCTTATCCACGATAAGCATGTGCTAGATATTTTCCCCAATGTGGAGGTAGCCCTGAGAATGTACCTGGCTTTAATGGTGAGCAACTGCAGTGCTGAGCGTATTTTTTTTTTTTTTTTCCAAGCTGAAATTGATTGGGAATTGCCTACGAACAAGCAGGACACAGGAGTGACTTGTTAATTTGACAGTCATGAGCACTGAGTCGGACATCCTACGCTCATTGGATTTTGATGATTTAATAAGAGAATTATCCATTAGGAAATTGCGGAAAGCACCCGGACTAGACCATATTTCTAGAAACTGTTTGTTCAATGAACAGTCTCTACAAGTATTGAGTGGTGAGTGCACGCGTGTTTTTTTTTTTTTCTCTCTTCATGATTACTCTGTTTTGTGTGGTATGCTAGGAAGTGTTCAGTGCATTTCAGGACTGCTCTGTTTTTTTTAATTCAGGGCTAATTAATGTGCAGAGTTTTCAGAAAGTATTGTTTTTGCCTGATCTTTAATGATATCAATTTCTGAATATAGTATCATAGGTCGTCGGGAGCGAGTTGTATCGTGCGAGCGAGCATATCGTTTCAACAGTGCGAGGGTTAAAAATGTATTTTCATTTAGCACCATGCTAATTTGATGCTTGGGATGGGCCCCCCACCAAAACGGGTCCCAGGCCCCCCCACATCCCAAATCCGGCACTGCCACCACCAACTCGTCTCACACCACACACCTCTTCCTCATGCCCCACCACAGCACTCTTAAACAACTGTCATTCCTCCTCCACACTGCCATTCTCCTGATCTTTCACTGCGTTCCACTCGTCTTTCAATTTCTCCTAATACTCTATCATTTTCTCTCTTTTATCCAACTCACTCACTTTCAAAACTTCCCTGCCACACCTAACTCTCCTAACTCTCACCCATTTCTTACCTACTCTTAACTTTCCCTCCACCAGGTAGTGGTCAGACATACCCCCACCCTCCCCTCTCAAAACACTCACATCCAATACTCTTCCTATTACATTCCTGGGCACAACCACGTAGTCCAACAATGCTCTATCAACAACTCTTCCACCCTCCTGTCTCGCCCATGTATACTTATAAATATCTTTCTTCTCAAACAAGGTATTTCCAATCACCATCTCTCGCTCAACGCACATCCCTATCATTCGTTCCCCATTCTCATTTCTTTCAGGCACACCGTGCATACCAACTACACCTTCAACTGCTACTTTTCCCACTCTAGCACTCAGATCTCCCATCATTACCCCATTCACATCCGGTCCAAAACTCTGGAGACACTCATCAACATCATTCTAGAAAGAGTTCCTCTCTTCTTCATCCCTTTCACTACCAAGCCCATATGCACTCACAAATACCCACAACTCACGATCAGATTTCGCTTTCACCTACATCAGTCACGATGAACCCTCCTTCCATTCAATCACACACTGCTGTACTTCTGGGCTTGCTAACAAAGCCACACCCTCTCTTGCCCTTCCTCTCTGAACACCTGACAATCTTCCATTCACACTTCCAAACGTTAGACTCACCTTTCCCTTTCATTTTTGTTTCACTCAAAGGTAACACATCCAACTCTCTTCTCACAAACATTCTTTCAATCTCCTCCCTTTTAGCCTCAATCGTACCACATCCACGCACATTCATAGACCCAATCTTCAGGGTACGGGAATAACTCAACCCCTCATCCCTTACTATGGTCTGTCTCTTTTTAGGAACTAAAAAAACAGAGGGCGTCCCTAGTCCCCTCTCCCCGCCCCTTTTAGTCGCCTTTTACGACACGCAGGGAATGCGGTGGCAGAATTCTTCCTTATACAACCTGGCAGCAAGTAGTAGTACCATCCCTAGTGCTGCCAGATTGTGTCCCTCCCACCACAGGGGGAAAAAATGGATAGGAGGGATGTGAAGAAAAGCGAGGATAAGAAAGAAATGATGGAAAAGAAATTAAAGGAGATAAATGATAAAGATACCAAGAGGGAGAGAAAGGGGAGCCAAGAGGTGGGAAGGTGAGGAGGGGAATAATGAAAGGCAGAGGAAGGAGAGTAGATGCGAAGTAGGATTTGCGATGAGGAAAGAAGGGGAGAGTAAGATAAAAGATACTGTAGCAAGAAAGGAGAAGAAAAACGGGACTAAGAAATGGAATATAACTACAGTACACAGAGTCTGACTAAATCTTCCTAACCTTAGATTTCCTGACTCTCTTTATCCCTCCATCGTTCATTTTCTCTTTCCTCTCACACCCCTCCCGACAACACCCCCTCCCATAGTCCCACCTCTCCCCTCCCCAATATCTCCTACCCCTCCCTTCTCTCTCAGACCTATATCCATCCCTCTCATCCCTCACTCCTTCCCTCTCCAACCAGCTTATGAAACCCCTTGAAACAAAGCGCACAAAGTTATTTAGATGTGCTAGGTTGTCTACAGGACTTTCTTGGACCAAGGGAAAATTTCGGAGCTGGTTTGCTCGCAAGTTCAAACCTAAACCAGTGTACGCTTAACCTGCCCTTCGCCAGTGTCATCAGGTCTTTGTCAGCATCCCGGCACTTGAAGTCAGTCGTAGTGTCAAGTGCAGCTGCCTCTTACACCAGTGGGGCTGGACAATCCTGCTGCACGAGGGAAACACCTTAGCAGAAGCCATCTTCCCGGACATCTGAAGCACCAGTCGAGCAGGGCAGTACTCCCAAGGTGGATGGAAAGCTGATGACAAGGAGAACTGGAGCTCCCATTTCATCAGCCCTCAGGACTAGTTCCTGACCATCACCCTTTGCTGAACATTTCCAATGTTTCAGTAACACAGAGAGTAGCCCAGCATGCTCTCCAATACAAGTGTCTCTATCATCACTAAACTACATGCACAGTACACACCGAACTTCCTTTTCAAATTAAATAAAAGAAAAATGGCACAAAACAGCAATGCCTTGGAGTCCCCAGGGGGCGGGGGACCATAAATGCCCCTACCATCCGCCCCTTTCCTGGTAACGACACTCTGAGTTCCCTGGATCCACTGCCTGACTCACTTCATTTCTGCAACATTCGCGGCCTTTCCTCTAACTTTTTATCTGTTGAACAACACCTCTCCTCCTCTAAACCTCACCTTCTCTTCCTTACTGAGACTCAGCTGTCTGAGGCAACTGACAGCAAACCCTTCTCCGTAACCTCCTACTTTCTCTATACTTATTTCAAAGCCAAAGGTGGATGCTGCGCATATGTACGCGACGACCTATCTTGCTCTCGTGTTCCTGAACTTGATTCTTCTGAAATCTGTACTCTCTGGCTTTGGCTCTCCTGTCATTCTCTGACTAAATATAACTGTGCTGTTTACTTATCCCCAGATTCTACTGACTATCAAAAATTCTTCGACCATTTTACTTCTACAATGGAACACATTATATCCATTTCTCCTTTCTCTGAAATCTCCATTCTAAGAGATTTCAATGTTCACCACCACCTTTGGCTCTCCTCTCCTTTCACTGATCCATCTGGCAAACAAGCCTTCATCTTTTCTATCCTTAATGACTTAGAGTAGCTTGTACAGCACCCTACCCGTATCTCTGACCGCCATGGAGAGTGCTCCAACATACTTGACCTTTTCCTTACAACTAATCCTTCTGCTTACACTGTTAATCTTTTCTCTACATTGGGCTCCTTCAATCATAACCTTGTCATTTTAACCTGCCCTGTCGCTCCGGTACAGCCTGTGGACCCTCCAAAGAAACGTCATCCCTGGCATTTTGGAGCTGCGGACTGGGAGGCCCTCAGGCAGTACTTCTTTGATTTTCCATGGAATGATTATTGCTTCCATGGCCGGGAGCAATAGGAGTGTGCCTTGCGCATTACGGAGGTTATTCTCTCAGTCATAGGAACATACATTCCTTTCTCATATCCTCTGACTAATGCAAGAAAGCCTTGGTTTAATCACATTTGTTCTAATGCTATCTGCAACAAGGAGAGGGCCTATAAAAGGTACTGGAGCCAACCCACCATCAAATCACATCTTTTTTATGTTTCTGCCTGGAATCGTGCTAACTCTGTTCTTCGCTCTGCAAAAAATAATTTCATCCATTATAAATGATCGCAACTCTCCAACTCGAATTCTTCCCGCTCCTTCTGGCACCTTGCCAAAAACCTTTCTAACAACTTTACCTCATCATCCTTCCCTCCTCTTTTCTACACTGATGGCTCCGTAGCTATTTCTTCAACTGATAAAGCAGATCTCTTCGCTCAGACTTTCTCCTCCAATTCCACCTTAGACGATTCCAGTGCTGTTCCTCCATCACTTCCCCACTCTGACTTCCTCATGGCTGACATTAAAATTTCTTCAGCTGATGTATTTTCTGCCATCACTGGCCCCAATACTAACAAGGCATATGGGCCTGATGGCATCCCTCCTGTTATCCTCAAGAACTGTGCTTCTGTGCTTACACCCTGCCTAGGTAAACTCTTTCGCCTTTGTCCTTCTACTTGTACCTTTCCTTCTTGCTGGAAGTTTGCTCTCATTCAGCCAGTCCCAAAGAAGGGTGACCATTCTTAACCCTCTAACTACTGTCCAGTTGCTTTAACATCCTGTGTTTAAAAACTTTTTGAGTCCATTCTTAACAGAAAAATTTTAGAGCATCTTTCCTATTTCCGTCAGTATGGGTTCCGTCAGGGAAGCTCCACTGGCGATCTTCTCACCTACCTTTCAGACTCCTGGTTATCCTCCTTTCGGGACTTTGGCAAAAGCTTTGCCATTGCACTTGACATCTCAAAGGCTCATGATCGAGTCTGGCATAAATCTTCAATTTCCAAACTGCTCTCTTACGGTTTCTATCCTTCTATCTGTTCCTTCATCTCTAGCTTCCTTTCTGGTCATTCTTAGATGCTGTTGTAGACGGCCATCGTTCTTCTAAATCTATTAACAGTGGTGTTCCTCAGGGCTCTGTCCTATCACCAACTCTCTTCCTTCTAAGTTGTACATCTGGCATAAATCTTTAATTTCCAAACTGCCCTCTTACGGTTTCTATCCTTTTATCTGTGCCTTCATCTATAGCTTCCTTTCTGGTCATTCTATAGATGCTGTTGTAGATGGCCATCGTTCTTCTAGATCTATTAACAGTGGTGTTCCTCAGGGCTCTGTCCTATCACCAACTCTCTTCCTTATAAGTTGTACATCTAACCCAATCCACTTGTACGCTGATGATTCCACCCTTCATCTTTCCATTTGGTTCCCACAACGTCCATCTCAGCAGTTACTTCAACAAACAAGGGGATAGGCTATGGCACACCTAATGTCTGACTTGGGTCATATCTCTGACTGGGGTAAAAAATAATCTTGCTGTTTTTAATGCGTCATAGACTCAGTTTTTACACCTATCAACCCATCAAAATCTTCCACAGGAATACCCACTAATGTTTGATAATATCCAGCTCAATCCTGTATCATCCTTGAACATGCTTGGGGTTTCATTCACAAGGGCCTTATCTTGGAAAGATCATATTGCATCTCTTGTGAAATCTGCTTCCAAGAGATGGGTGTGCTAAGCCAACTCCGTGCCTTCTTTACTCCTGCACAGTTGTTGACTTCATACAGGGGTTTTATTGACCCCTGTTTAGAGTACAACTCTCATGTGTGGGGAGGCTCCCCACATACAGCTCTTCTCAGTAGGGTGGAGTCAAAGGCAATTTGTTTCATCAACTCTCCTCTTCTTACTGTCTCCCTTCAACCTTTGTCTCTTCGCCGCGCTGTTGCCTCTTTATATCTTTCAATCGCTACTTCAATGGTCACTCCTCCTCTGAACTGTCTGCTTGCATCCCTCCACCTCTACGACGGGCGCGTAGCACCCGTCTAGCAACAAACTCTCATCCCTTTGCTGTCCAATTCTCTAATGCAAGAGTTAACTGTTAGTCTCAGTCCTTCATTTAAGCAACAGGCCAACTCTGGAACTGTCTCCCTGTGTCTGTATTTCCTACTTCCTTTGATCTCTCGTCTTTCAAATGCAGTGTGTCCAGGCATCTCGAAATGAATGAATCTTGAATTTGGCTCTCTTTGATATTGTTTTTGTTTCTTTCTTGGAAGGAACGTTAATGTGGGCTCAGCCTTTGGTTCCTTCTTCCTCGCATAAAAAAAAAAAACTACTGTACCCTAACAAAAATCACGTTCCTTGGGTCAGACTACCTCCGTTCCAGTGGATTCTCCATTCCCCTCAACACTCTTCTCCCTCCCTCCCTCGCGGTCAAGCACACACACACACACACACACACACACACACACACACACACACACACACACACACACAAACCCAGAATTCCCCGCCCCCTCAGAGAGAGAGAGAGAGAGAGAGAGAGAGGCCACAAAACACTCTTGCCCATCTGTTGTGGTTATATTTTGTTGAACTGTCGGAAACAAGAGGAAATATCTTTGGGTGACCCCCTCTCTTCCGTTTTCGTTACTTAATTTCACGTATTGTCCTCAAACTCCTCTATATTATTATCCAAAAGTATCTGTCAGTATGTTTCTCCAGATTCTTATAAACCCTCAAAATTACCTTAAAATATGGGTTAATTAACTGAGGAGATTGGGTATTCATGATGATTATAACTTAAGAATTATGTTGTAGTTTAGTGTTCGAGAAGAAACGCTGGGCATTACGTTATGTCGCTGTATTTATCAACTACAGTTTTGTAAAATTATTCAGAATTAATTTATTTCCTTCAATGGATGGAAGTGAGAGAGGGAGGGAGGGAGGGAGGGAGAGAGGGGACGAGGGAGGAATGGTTGGTGCAGAGGGAGGCAATCAGGGAGGGAGACAAAGGCCCTGTTTATCATCAGGTTACCTTGGATTCAGGGAAGCAGGCAGGCGGGAGAAGCTAGGCAGACAGTCAGGGAAGGAGGTAGGCGGAAGGCAGGAAGGAAGTAGGCGATGGGCAGGGAGGGAGGGAGGCAGCAAGCAGGAATGGAGGGGTGTAAGCAGCCAAGAAAGGAAATCGGGAGGCAGCAGGCACTGAGGAAGGTGGACTGCAGGCAGAGAGAGAGGTAGGCGGCAGGGAGGGAAGGAGGTAAGTAGGCAGCAGATAGAGAGGAAGTTAAGCAGTAGACAGGGAAGGAGTTATGCAGCAGACATAGAGGGAAATGGGCAGAAGACAGGGAGGGAGATTGTAGACAAAGAGGGAGACAGCCAATGGACAGGGAGGAAGATAGGCAACCAAGTAGGGAAGGAGTTAGGCAGCAGTCTGGGAGATACCCGGTAGGGAGGCAGCAGACTGGCAGGGAGAGAGGCAGAAGGCAGAGGGAGGGAGGTAGTGGGCAGGGAGAGAGGAAAACAGCATACAGACAGGTGTGTGGGTAGCAAGGAGAAAAAAAAACACACAAACAGAAAGGTAGACTGGTATAGTAGGTAAGCAGAAAAACTGGTTGACTGACGGAAGAACAGATAGGATGGCAAAGACGTACACTGACAGCAAAGGAAACAGGTAGACAAGAAGGTAGTCTGGCAGGCAGGGAGTTAGGAAGGTAGGCAGGGGGTATGGCAGACAGGCCGGGAGGTAGTAGGGAGGCAGTTAGTAGGCTGGCAAACAGGGAGGAATACAGACAGGTAGAGAGATCAGCTGAAAGGAGGAAGGGATGGCAAAAAGAAGGAGTAAAAAAGGAGGAAAATAGGTAAGAAGGCAGGTAGGCAGCAGAAGAAAAGACAAAAGAGGGAAGGCTTGGAGTTTAGCAGGCAGTGAGGTAGGCTGGGAGGCAGGCAGGCAGTAAGGTAGGCTGGGAAACAGGAAGGCAGTGAGGTACGCTGGGGGGGCTGGCAGTGAGGGAAGCTGAGAGGCAGGCAGTAAGGTAAGCTGAGAGAAAGGCTGGCAGTAAGCTAGGCTGGGAGACAGAAAAGCAGTGAGGTGAGAAGGAAGGCAGGCAGGCAAGGAAGTAGGCTGGGAGGCAGGCAGGCTGTGAGGTAGGTGGCAGGCGGGCAGACGGCTAGATAAGCTGGGAGGCAGGCGGGCAGACGGCTAGATAAGCTGGGAGGCAAGCAGGCAGTATGGCTGACTGGGAGGCAGACAGGCTGTGAGTTAGGCTAGGATGCAAAAAGGCAATGTGGCGGGCAGTGATGTACGCTGTGAGGCAGGCAGGCAATGAATAATGCAGAGTTGTTGGTGATTTACTGCGAGTCAGTGACATGAGTAGGTGTGATGGCCATGTGACAGTGGTGGGGTATATACAGTATGAGGTATGGGCAAGGTAGGTGTAGCCGGGACAGGTGTGGCCTGGACACGTGTGGCCCGGACGGGTACGTGTGGCCAGGGTAGGTGTGGTCAGGATAGGTTTTGGTCAGGGTTAGTGTAGCCGGGACAGATGTGGTCAAGGCAAGTGTGGTCAGGGCAGGCGTAACCAGGGCAGGTGTAGATAGGACTGGCGTGGCCAGGACATGCGTTGCCAGGACAGGCTTGACCAGGCAGGTATGTCAGTGGCAGATGTGGCCATTACAGATGTGGTCAGGATGGGTGTGGTCAGGATGGGTGTGGCCAGGATGGGTGTGCCCAGGACGGGTGTGGCCAAGATGGGTATGGTCAACATAAGTTTGGCCATTACAGATGTGACCAGGTGAAGGGTAGGGAGGGAATGGATTTTGGGAAGCGCTGTGTTGATACATGGCAAGACTGGTTGAGTCTTGTCTGTGCTGAGTTTTGTGATCCTGGATTTTGTGTGACATAGGCATAATGCATACGTACTTTGGTATTTGACAACCATTCCATCTCTCTCTCTCTCTCTCTCTCTCTCTCACACACACACACACACACACACACACACACACACACACACACACACACACACACAAACACACTCTCTCTCTCTCTCTCTCTCTCTCTCTCTCTCTGATTATCACAGTTGTAATCGTTACGATCATCATTATTAACACTTACAACCAAATGTAAATACCTACAGACCACACTTCGTATTTCAGAGGGGTTATCCTGTTCACAGTCACCCCTTCAGATGCTGATGTTTCTCTCAGCAGAATTAAAGTGATTAATGTTAACCAGACTTAATGCCGTGTGTGCGACAGAAGCACTAGGATGGAGATCTGCGATTTTGGTTTAATATCTGAGAGTTGGAAGGTTGACTTGCGATGTACAAGACTGAAAGACTACGAGGCTGATTTGTGAGATTTTATACTGGTATCTAAAAGGATGGGAAGTGGACTCACGATTTATATAGCGGAAAGAGGGGAAGGTTGTTTTTCATTTTGAATAATAAGAGCTGGAAAGGATGAATTGTGATTTACTCAAACATCAACAGACTGGTCATACCTGTAGTGTTTGAAGCTACATCTAAAGGCAAGTTAGTGAAAGCATCAGTCTACCGCAGCCATGGCAGTGTGGTCAGATGTTTAGTTTTTTAGTTCCAAGTTATAAGTGTGGTGAGGTTGATGATATTGAAAAGAAAATAACAACAAAAAGAACATAATGTTAAAAAAATAATAATATGGGTCTATAGCTTCCCCCTCCCTTTCTCTCTCTCTCTCTTTCTGTGTGTGTGTGTGTGTGTGTGTGTGTGTGTGTGTGTGTGTGTGTGTGTGTGTGTGTGAGAGAGAGAGAGAGAGAGAGAGAGAGAGTCAGTCTGCTGATATAGTTTGGTGGGCGGTTGGGTGTGTTAGGTTGGTGTCTGGATGGACAGGTGGGATGTTTGGAGTGGCTGTGGTGGGTGGGCGTGGTTACTGGAGTGGTTTGGGGGGCGGGTGAGTGGGTAGCAGAGTGGTGTTTAGGTGGATGGGTTGGCAGGGTGAGGGTGGGGGAAAATTGGACCATGGGATATAAAGTCATGGGGGAATGGGTCTATAAACTTAATAGGTCCATCGATGGAATAGAACCATGAGGGAAAAAAAGCTTATAGAGGAACAAGTCCTTGAGGAAATGGGCTCAAGTGGAAACAGATTCGATGAGTCCAAATAGGTCCATGGAGGAGATCGGTCCATGGGGGAAAATAGGTGTTCCCTATGGGGTGAAAGTAGGTCCAAGAGGAAAAATAGGTTCATGAAGAAAAGAGATCCTTGGGAAATATAGGTCTAACGTGGAAAATGTATGCCCATGGAGGGAAACAGATCAATGGTGGAAAAAAGGCTCAAGAGAAAAATTGGTCCATGGGGGAAAATTGGTCCATGGAGGAAAAGGCAGTAATTCCACGATATCAGGTCCATGGGGAAAACAGATCCATAAAAAAACGTGGATACATGAGCAAAATAGGTCCATGGAGAAGGTATGGTCATGGAGGAAATAAAGTCCATGAAGGAAATAGGTCCATGGGGAAAACTGGTCCATGGAATATTGGAAACTGTGGTAACATGTCCTTGAGGGATAATAGGTAGGGTGGTTTACCCCTATGCGATGTTGCCAAAGACGGGCTTATGTGATAACAATTATAATAATAATAATAATAATAATATTAATAATAATAATAATGATAATAGTAATAATAATAATAATAATAATAATAATAATAATAATAATATTTATGATAATAATAATCATCATCATCATCCCACCGCTACCATCAGTGTCAATAGACGTAGCCGAGAGGTTTAATTAGCTAGAGAGGGTTATCTGGTTGTATAGTCGATGAGAGTGGCACCAGGAGAGAAATTACTGGTCAGGCGTCGTAGGAGGTGTCAGTGTAGGCCTTCTCTGTTCCGTTATCCTCTTCGTATTTTAAGTGGTGTGATGAAATACGCTGATTGTGGTAGATGGAGTTTCTTGTGAGACAACTACTTGAATTTAAGTTAAGAGCTTGGCGTGACCCGTGTATGCTTAGTTGCAGTTTGTGCTTACTAATGCCTTCCCACTCTCTCTCAAGCTCATACTCTCCTTGTCCTTTCTTCTTCCCTGGCTGTCTCTGGTTCTCTGAATCTCCTACATTTGATTTCGGACTTATATCCCCCTCTGACTTCCGGATAAAGTGTGTGTGTGTGTGTGTGTGTGTGTGTGTGTAGGATCACACTTCCGACAGGTGAACAGCTCAGGTCATCCTGTGTTTGGAATACTTGAGTGTCTGGCTACGGGGATGTGTATCGAACCCTTCCTGAAGAACTGAGAAATAACCACCTATAGCCACAGCGTTACATAGTTACATACTAACAACTGTTACATATTAGTGTGTCTATCTATTGCCAGACGCCATAGTCCCGTAAGGGGTGGCCATTTGACTACGAGTTATTTGTTTTACGGGGAGGGGCACTAACCCTCCACCAACCCACTTGTTGACACGTAGGGAGCACGTATGGTTTGGTTATATGGTTACCACCCAGCATTGTAAATGGTTTGGCTTGCCACTCAATTTAAAGTCACCTGCAATGAAAAGAAAAGCAATAAGAAGTGACAGGAAAGTTGGGAGAAATAGGAAGAGAGGAGGGCAGACACAGAAAAAGAATGATAAAAAAAGGGATTTAATCCCCGAGCTAGGCAACTATGGCCATATAGCCCCGTTAGGTTACAGGAGCACGGTACCACTCCCGGCACGGCAGTCCCGGGCGAGGCTAGAACTCGCAATCCCCCGATCACGACTCCGATGCTCTACCACTGAACCATCGTGCCCCCTAAGAATGATAAAAGCTAAGGAAAAAAGTAGGCAGCACTACATCAAGTGAGTGGATGATGGTCGCCACCACCTACCACTATATATTAATGCCTGCATATAAGTTATAATAATAATAACAGTAAAAATAATAACAGAAATAATTATTGATGAGGTGTATACAGAAATTATTAAATGTAGTGGAGAGAGCGGAATGAAGTACTTGTTGGAGATATGTAAGAAGGCATGGATGAGTGAAACTGTGCCAGTAGAATGGAAAAAAAATGCAGTGATTTTACCCCTGTACAAAAATAAAGGTGTGTGAAGTGAGTGGAAGAATTATCGTGGCATAAGCTGAATGTTGTAGGGAAAGTATAGGGAAATATTATTATAAAGAAAATAAGATAGATATCAGAAGTCCTAGCGAGTGACGAACTCCCGTCTCCCAACCTTCCTGCCTCCCAGCCTTCCTGCGTCCCTGCCTTCCTGCGTCCCTGCCTTCCTGCGTCCCTGCCTTCCTGCGTCCCTGTCTTCCTGCCTCCCAGCCTACCTCACAGCCTGCCTGCCTGCCTCCCAGCCAACCTTACTGCCTGCTTGCCTCCCAGCTTATCTCGCCGTCTGCCCGCCTCCCACCTACCTCATTTGCAGTGAGACAGATAATGGATAAGGCATGTGAGAAGGACGATAAGGTGTTCACGGCATTTATGGATCTGGAAAAAGCATACGACAAAGTAGAGAGAAGGATTGTAGAAGGTTTTGCGCATGTACAGTGTAGTTGGTAAGCTGTTAGGTGCCGTCAAGAGTTTTTATGATGGTAATGAGGCATGTGTAAAGGCAAATGGGCATCTAAGTGAATGGTTCACGATCAGTGTGGGTATGTGACACGGTTGTGTGATGTCCCTATGGTTGTTCAATATATATATATATATATATTATATATATATATATATATATATATATATATATATATATATATTGTTACATAGCCTATGATTTCATCATCCTTTGTATAATTCTAACGGACAGTATGCTGCATGTTTGATCACGATTCGCTCGTGGCTTCCATAGTGACCAAGCTTCCGTGTTCTACCTCACTCCCCCCTTCTCCTCCCTTATAGTAGAGTAAGTCATTCTTTCTGTTGTTCAGAGCAGGAGTGTCAACTCTTTGTCCCCTATGGCTTCATTTGCGCGTCCTTCTTACAAGTTGTATCAAGCTCTGCCGGCCCCTATATAATGAGCTCAGTCTCTGCATTATTGCCACTTAGATGTGCTCCTCATTTTGTTCACATCTCTGTCCTCCCCTGTACAGTTGTTATTATTTTTGTGAGTGCTCAGGAAGTCTCCAACCATCTAGCTGCTGTGTAATTTGAGTATAAGTGTTATTACATTTTTTCTTGTACTGTATAGCATAAGGTGTTAATTCGTAGGCCTGGTAAGGTTTTTGTGATTCATGTGGAGTTTTTGATGTCAGCCATTATTAATAATATTTTGTATCTGTAATAATATATCTTGCATTAACTGAGCATTATCCGGTTTTCTCATTGTATCAGGGCTGACTTAGATAAATTTACTCTTGCTAATTTCGTGTTAATAGAGGCTATTGCAGTTAACCATATAGTTAACCTGTTTTTTGCCATTACATTATCCTTATGAGTCCTGAATGTTTAGTTGTTAGTTTGAGCATTAAACTTTAACTTGTAATTTTACCTAACTCTTTTGTTTTGAACCTGGAACTTTGCGGGACAGTAGTGATTTTAGTATTCTCACTTGAAGTGTTCATTATCTCTCTCTGTTCCGTAACAATATATATATATATATATATGGATGGGGTGATGAGAGTAATGGAGAGAGGGATGGTGTTGGTAATGAATGGTGATGGATGGAATATCTCAAATTTGCTTTATGCTGATGATGCAGTGCAACTTGCAAATACCGGACAAGAGCTTGGTAGACTAGTGCAGAGTTTTGTAGATGTCTGTGAGCGTCGTGCCTTGAGAATAAATGTAGAAAAGAGTAAAGTGTTGGTTATTGAGAGAGAGAAGGTGACTCTCAGTGTGATGTTACAGTGAATGGAGAGAGACTGGAAGTGGTGAGAGTTCAAATACATAGGTACAGTGATAGAAAAAATAGGAAAATATGCACAAGAAGTGAAAAGTAGAGTGACACAAGGAAGGAAAGTAGCTGGTGCTATGAGGGCCTTCATAAGAAACAGGCTTGAGTGTTGCAGCTGCACGAGGCATATATAAAGGAGTGTTGGTGCCAACTTTAACATACGGATGTGAGACTATGTTGTGGCATGAAAATGAAGAGTCAAGAGAAAGAGCAGTGGAGATGGGACTGCTGAGGAATGTACGTGGATAGAATAAGGAATAATATGATCCGTGAAAGATGTGGAGTGAGGACGTCTGTGGACACCAGAATCGAAGAGAGTGTACTGAGATGGTGTGCTCATGTGGAGAGAATGGATAACAATAGAGTGATGAAAAAGGTACATTATAGCGAATTTGAAGGAGGGAGGAGGCGAGGTAGGCCAAGAAGAAGGTGGAGGAATATGGTGGTTGAGTGTGTGAGGAAGAGAGGTATGGAAGTTGGTGAGGCTAAGGGACTGACAAGAGATCGATCTGGCTGGATGAATTTTGCGAAGAGAAGTGCATGACCAGGGATTTTGCATCCCTTTTTATCGTGACAGCGTCCGAATTGGCTCTGTCAGATAGGTATATGTGAAGCTACGGAACGTGGTGAAATTATTTAGAGGGGCCTATCAAATGCAGCCAGGATTTCGAGGGCTTGCATTATGAGTGAATGGAATAGCAACCCACTGAATTGGGCAAACTTTGGATTTCTTGATGTTGCTACTCCTCACCCTGCCCTAGGGAGGAAAAGGAGGTCCGGATGATGATGATGATGATGATGATGATGATGAATAGTAGTAGTAGTAGTAGTAGTAGTAGTAGTAATACTTATCACCATCATTCTCATCATAATTATCATCATCATTCTTAGGGTGGGAACATGGACTGTGAGAGGAGTGAATGATGAAGTGAAAGAGAGAGAGATTGTTCAGGTGCTTGAGGATGCAAAAGTGGATATATATGGATTGACTGAAACTAAATGGAAAGGTGAAAGGATGAGAGAATGGGAATATGGTTTAGGTATATGTGCAGAAGTCAATGAGAATGAGAGGGCAAGACAAGGAGTATGTCTGATGATAAGCAAGAAGTGGAAGGAGAATATAAGAGAGTATGGAACAGTGGGTGCAAGGATTGTATGGGTGAGGATGAAAGTAGGTATACAAGCGTGGGCGATTGTATGTGTGTATGCCCCAACAGAGGATCGAGTGGCAAGAGTGAAAGATGAGTTTTGGGCGAGAGTAGAAGCATGTGTGGACAAGTTTGAGACGAACAAGAGAGTGCTGTTGATTGGAGACATATATATGGCAAAGTTGGGAATGTACGAGTGGATGGAGTGGTTGGTCAGTGAGGTGTGCCAGCTGAAGTAGATGGGAATGGTAGTACTTTGGAGGACATCTGTGCTTGTAAGGGGTTGGCAATAGCCAACACCTACTTTCGTCATAAGATGATCCACCGGTATACATGGAGAGTAATGAGGAGGATGGATGGTGAACTTGTTGAACGAAAGGCAATGATAGACTACGTGTGTGTGGATGAGCGAATGAGAAGACAAGTGTTGGATGCAAGAGTGTGGAGAGGGTGGGGGAATGGAGTCTCGGACCATCACTTAGTGATGGCCAAGGTAGAGCTGCAAAGAAAGTGGTTGAGGAGACGAAGGGGAAGACAGGAGGAAGCAGCTCCTGTGAGAATAGTGGAGAAATTGCAAGATAGTGAGAAAATGACAGAGTATAAGAGCATAGTGGAAGAAAGATTGGGAAGGTATGAGCTAGAGCAGATGGAAGAGGTGGAAGACGTATGTAAGATATTCACGGAAGAGATAGGCGCAGCGTGTGAGGCGGTTTGTGGAGTGAGGAGGAGATGCAAAGGTGTGCAAGGGACAGCATGGTGGAATGATGAGGTGAAACGAGCTGTGGAACAAAAGAAGAAGGCATATAGTGAATGGTTAGCGAGTAGAGGTAGGGGAGATGAGAGAGAGAAGAGAGAGGTTTATGTGAGCAGGAGAAGGGAGGTTAAGAGACTGGTGAAGGAGAGTAAGAAGAAAGTGGATGAAGAGTTTGGGAGGAATCTGAGTGTGAAATGGAGGGAGAGTAAGAAATTGTTTTGGAAGAAGGTAAAGAAAGTAAGGCGGTGTGAAAGGGAAAATAGTAGGGGAGTGAAAGATAGGAATAGATTGTTGGTGGAGAAGAGAGAGAAATTGAAGAGATGGAAGGAGCACTTTGAGGATTTGTTGAATGTAGAGAGTGAGAGCAGTGCGAGTATAAGTGGTTGGGGAATGGCTGGGAGAAGAAGAGATGAGAGGAGGGAGGAAGAGATCAGAAGGGCGGAAATAATGGAAGCGATGAAGAAGATTAAGTTGGGAAAGGCCCCAGGAATTGATGAGTGTGTGGTGAAATGCTGAAGTATGGGGGTGAGATTGTTGTGGAGTGGATCTGGAAGTTGTGTAGGTTGGCTTGGGAAGAGGGAAGGTTCCAGAGGACTGGAAATCAGGTATAATTGTTCCTTTATACAAAGGAAAAGGGGAGAGAGAAGTATGTGGTAACCATAGGGGTATTTGCCTACTTAGTGTGACTGGTAAAATATATGGTAGAATACTCATTGATAGGGTTAGGCATATGACAGAGGAGCTAGTTGGAGAAGAACAAGGGGGATTTAGGAAGGGAAAAGGGTGTGTAGATCAGATATTTGTTCTAAGATGTTAGTGGAGAAGTATCTAGAGAAGGGAAGGAAAGTGTATGCTGCCTTCATGGACTTGGAGAAAGCTTATGACAGAATAGATAGGCAAGGTATGTAGAAGGTATTAAGAATATATGGAGTGGAGGGGAAATTGTTGAGTGCTGTGAAGAGTATGTATGAGGGAGCTAGGGCTACGGTGCGAGTGGATGGTGAGTTGAGTGAGATCTTTGATTTCAATGTGGGACTGAAACAGGGTTGTGTGATGTCTCCATGGCTGTTTAATATATACATGGATGGGGTTGTAAAGGAGGTGCAAGGCAGGGCAGTGGATGTGGGGCTGGCTCTAATGAATGAGGGTGAGATTTGGAAGCTTCCGGTGTTGCTGTTTGCTGATGATACAGTATTGTTGAGTGAAGATGAATGGGAGTTACAAGGTTTAGTGAATGAATTTGGGACAGTGTGTAGGAGGAGGAATCTGAAAATTAATGTAAACAAAAGTAAAGTTATGGTGTTTGAGAGGAATGAAGTCACAGAGTGTGCAGTGAGGTTGGATGGTGAGGATACGGAGAATGTGAGTGCATTCAAGTACTTGGGTAGTGTGATGAGTAAGGATGGAACTTTGGGGGATGAAGTGCGTGAAAGGGTACAGCAGGGAAGGAAGGTTGTTGGTACACTGAAAGCAGTGATGAGAAATAGGGAGGTGAGTATGGAAGTTAAGAAGTCACTGCATGATAGTATTGTGATCCCTACCCTGACGTATGGAAGCGAGGCGTGGACCTTCAAGAGGGGAACAAGTCAATAGTGAGAGCAGTGGAAATGAGTTACTTGAGAGGAGCATGTGGAGTGACGTGGAGGGACAGGTTGACGAATGAAGAAGTGAAGGAACGTTGCGGGGTGGATGTGGATGTGGTTGAGAAGATTAGGAGAAATACACTGAGGTGGTTCGGACATGTGAAGAGAATGGAGAATGAAAGACTGACTAAAAGGGTGTATGTAGGTGAGGTGGAGGGAGGGAGAGGGAAGGGTAGACCGAGGATGAGGTGGAGGGATGGTGTTGAGAGGTATATGAGGGAAGGGGGGGATGAGTTGGGGGGAGGGTAGTCAAATGGTGGGTGACAGAGCGACTTGGAGGCGTTTTGTATGCGGCCACCCTTTGCGGGATTAGGGCGTCGGGCTATTGATAGATAGATAGATAGATAGATAGATAGATCATCATCATCATAAATGTGAACAGAATTAATATTAACACAGCAACCGAAATGCATTAATAAGATTACCCTCGGTGTCTTTTTTTGCATCTCAGTTTCTCCCTTTCTTATAACATCGTTTCATCCTCTCTCTTCTTCCCTTCCTCGTTACGGGATGTCACTCTCTCTTCTTCCCTTCCTCGTTACGGGATGTCATGCTCGAATTTTACCCACTACAGTGAGGAAGGGGAATGACAGGAGAAACATGAGAGAGAGAGAGAGAGAGAGAGAGAGAGAGAGAGAGAGAGAGAGAGAGAGAGAGAGAGAGAGAGAGAGAGAGCAGTGGGAAGAGAAATGATATAATACTGAGAGACGAAAAGAGGAGGAAGAAGGGCAAAGAAGGTGGAAAGAAGAGAGGGAAATGAGAAAAAAAGAGGATGAAAAAGGAAAGGAAAAAGTAGAGACAGAGGAAGAGGAGGAGAAAGATGGAGGATGTTATAAGAGGAGGGAGATAATTATAGTAGGAGGCAGAAGAAAACGAGGAAGACGAGGAGGCGGGAAAAACACTTTAGAAGAGGGAAGAGCAAGAAGAAAGAAAACGTGATGGGAGAAGCAAAAAGGAGAAAGAGGGAGATGAAAAGGAGAGTAAGAATAATACACAAAAATAAGTAAAGATTAGGAGGACACGGAAGGGAAAGAGTGGAGAAGATTAATTTCTTGTGCACCCAGTTCTCTGAAATCCTTATATTTTCCTTCTCTTATTTCGCTCGCTCACTCTGACACACTTCTATTACACTTGCTCTCACCCACACTTTCTGGCTCTACACACTTCCAACTTCCAGATACAGATAAATTCACTAACTCGTTTACTCGCTCACTAAAGCTAGTTTTCTACAACACTTGGGTATGTGATTTACTTGCGCATTTACAAATCCACTTTCCACAGCTACATTCTTCTTCCTTTTCTCCTACTTCGTCTTCATTTTCTTCTTCTGTGTGTGTGTGTGTGTGTGTGTGTGTGTGTGTGTGTGTGTGTGTGTGTGTGTGTGTCTCTCTCTCTCTCTCTCTCTCTCTCTCTCTCTCACACACACACACACTCACTCACTGTCAGTCAATTACCCACTCACTCACTCTGTCAAATTCATTTACTAATCCATTTGGCTAGATCGGGGCTATCATAAGACACTGGAAATTCCCGATGACGAAGCCGAAGGTCTTGGGCGGCTAAAGATGAATGAGGGTTTTCCAAATGTCTGTTCCATCACGTTCTCCATGCCGCATTTATCGACCAATTTTGACGACTGGGGTGTCAAATGAATCCACTCAAGCTGACGGTGTGCCCTCGTCTCAATGGTCGACACGCAGAAATCAACCCCAAGGCCACAGTGACCAAAGGTAAATAAAATAAAATGAAAACGAAAAGACTGACCAAAGAGCAAACGTCTTCATTTATGGGAGTATTGCCATAATAATTTTGCATCTTTGTAAAAATTGTTCAGAATACAGTAATTTTTGCCCTCTTCATTATTGTGATACTGCCCACTGGAAACTGGTATATAACAAAATCCTGCCTAATGGGGTGGTGGAGGCACACAGGGAGGCTGGTAGAGACAAAGGAGAGGAGGCAAGCAAGTAAGCAAGTAGGCTGGGATCTAAGAAGAGAGGGAAGTAGGTATAGGTAGGTAATTGTTGGCAGGTAGGTAGGTAAGTTCGTAGGTACTTGTTGGAAAGTAAGTAGGTAGGTACTCGTTGGAAGGTAGGTAGGTTGGTACTCGTTGGAAGGTAGGTAAGTAGATAAATACTTGTTGGCAGGTAAGTAGGAAGGCAAACTGGGAGGTAGGTAAGAATTAGGTACTTAGGAGGGCAGGCAGAAAAGTCGGTAGAGGTAGGCACGGAGGAAAGTAAGAAGTAAATAGCTAGGAAGGCAAGCAAAAATGTAGGTAGGGAGGTAGCCAGGCAGGTAGTGAGGTAGAGTGGGAGGTACGGTAGTTAAGAAAGTAATTAGGAAGATATGGAAGAGGCAGCTAAGCAGGGAAAAGCGACAAGAACTGCAAGCTAATTCCATATATAATAAAGAAATTACTTGCACCTTAATACCTCCCACATTGTCTGTGGCTGGAACTCATAAAATCAGAGCAAAACAAAGTGGCAAGGATCATACGTGACTTTGTCTTTGGAGCCCTGACGTGGCAATTACTACACGGTTTTTATAACCAAAAAAAAAAAAAAAAATCTTCGAAAATGATTGTTAAGAATAATGGCAAAAATGCACAGATAAAAGATGAAAAAAAAAAAAAAAAAAAAACGAGCATTCATGATGGGAGGAGATTTTGAGACCAATACCCATTGCTACATTCCACACTAGCCACAAACCTGTAGTCGTTTGTGGCTAAAGTGTGTAATAATGGATAAAGGTCTCCAAATCTCCTCCCATGCTGAATGCTCTCTTATTTCTGTGCTTTTTTCATCTCTTATCTGTGCATTTTTGCCATTCCTACTTCTTAACAATCAATTTCGACGAAAAATTTCGTTTTCTAGTTCTTGAACTTTTTGTAGAAGTATAATTATGCATAAAGCAAGCGTTAGATTTGGATTGTTACATGCGTAGCATACTGAAAGACTAAAACAAGGCTGCCTTCCCGTGAAAAGATGTGTTCAGGTGCGCTCTTTAACTGTAGGCGAGCTGTAGGTAACCAATATTGCGCAAAATGGCGTACCGTATTTAAGGGTGACACGATGCGGTTTTCAGGCTGTAACTCACGAACCGTAGCCTGAATACTTTTCTAAACATAAAAAGAAATATTTATAATTGAAAAGCGGCGTTTTGGTATATAGAACGCTCGCATACGCCTTTTTGTTTTGAAGTTATGACTGGTGAAGAAGAATGAAAGAACAAAATAGATATTTTTGCGGTTCAATTTTGCGACTCCTACGAAGGCTGGCAAGACTTTGCAAGTAGTTTTCACAAGAATAGCGAACGTCTTTAGTTTATAAGCTTGGGACTGGGCTTTGCGACCGTTTTCGCGCAAATACTCCTATACCCTACGTACAGGACGCCATTTTGAACCTGCGCCATTAATACCTACGGAGTGGCTACCGCACTCCGTGACAAATTCATCCCTACAGTTCTGAACCAGCACTCCCGTTGGGTAAGGAGGATCCCTAACACCTCTTCCTTAGCGATTTATTTTTGGATATGGCTGGTTAATATCAGTTCATACGTTATTTATGCAGAGTATGGCTGCACTGGAAGGAATTATACAACACAGAATAAAACAGTAAGACGTAATACTGGTGATGTGGCGATAATATGGTGTTTTTTGTGGTGATGGTATAGCAATTATGGTGCCCGTACGGTGTAGTGTCGTGACAGTACAGAAGGTGAGAGGTGTGGTATGGTGATGGTACTGACGGTGCGGTGATACTGGTACTGTGGTGATGGTGTTGTAGCGACTGACAGTGTCGTGTATTGTGATCAGTGGGTACCTGAGGGGGGCGGGGGGGAGGCTGTTTGAAGCTGCCACCCGGGCCCCCAGTTGAGGGGAGCCCCCGAAAGCCTTAAAATCTTTTAAGCTTTTTATATTAATATTTAAAAATATATATATATTAATCATCCCGACACTCCCGGCTGAGATATTAGATAAGTTTTGAGAACCTAGCCCCCAGGGCCCCCAAATCTCTAGGTACCCCCCTAATTCTGATGACGTTACTGGCGACGTGATGGTGATAATGTAGTGATAGTGTGGTGGTTGCTGTTATACTCTCTTCGGTAGTATTGTTCGATTCTCTCTCTCTCTCTCTCTCTCTCTCCCTAGAATACCTCATGGTTCAGTGCAATGACTAGTATTATCTATTAGCGACCTGTAAAGTTTACATAGCCTCACTAATTAGCAATTACCGGCCTCTGCAATATGTTAGGATTTTGTTATTTATTTTTATAAACTTCTTTTTCAATACATTCTTATTCCTTCCACACCTCTTACATATACTGCATACAGTTATAATGAGAGGAGGAGCCGTGAGTTAAGGCCATATTTTTGGTTTTCTTCCCGAAATAAGTTTACTATCTCGAAATTGATATCACTCCGGTACATCCTCCCTTGCTGGTTAGCACTACCCTGATGTCTGCGCTGATAAGGATAAATAGCTGAATACAATTTCACGAAACTTCTAAGGAGATTAGGCAACATCACCAGGGTGTGACTGAATACCAGATTTATGAGACTACTGACAAGTTTTGACAAAAAAAATGTAGTGTTCTAATATCACTAAACAGTCACAAAAATGACAAGAACACTGAACACTGGAGACGTCATGGTATCAGACATATGTAAACTTCTTAATACAGATCGCAACATGACGACAAAATATCTCCCTCCGAGTGTTTATGAAATCTGAGAGTCGTTCGATGCTGATAATATCTAGTTTACTTATATTTCCAGGGATACATATATCAGTTCTAGGATTTTATACTCTATGACTTACCAAAATCAAGCTACAAATACCATCTTGCCCCATTACGTTCTCAACATTTAGGAAGAGCCCGGGCTACCCTGACCCCTCCCTGTATAAGCCCTAAACACTTCCAAGTCTGGCCTAGCTACTGACAGTGAAGTTGCTCCAAAAAGGACCACACCAGGTAAAAAGAGGTTAACTTACCTCCAGCCCTATCCTACCAAAACTCTCTCTCTCTCTCTCTCTCTCTCTCTCTCTCTCTCTCTCAACGACAACTAAACGAACAGTACTTACCTTTGTTATGTGAACAGCAAGTGTCTCGTTGCTAACTCCTCTTGTTGCTTTGTTCACTAACTTATACCGTCAGTCATATCACTTTTTTCTTTATATCTCACATAATCATATTTTTGCACCATTCACTCAGCATCAGTTATCTACTGCTTCACATCCTCATTTCTATGTTATCTTTTGTGTTGGATCTTTGGCGTCTTTATTCCATTATTTCTTACTTTCAATATAGTTCTATCTTTGAGCTGAACTTCATCTAATTACTTTCCCACTGAACATTTGATTCTCTTCCTCTTCACTTCCTACTTTATTACTGGCGAGCTTATTCCATTCTTTTTCCTAAAACATCAATTT